>NC_057802.1:166762349-166781655 GCF_018294505.1 Triticum aestivum
AGTGCGGTGGCGGCCGGCGCAGGCTGCGACGGCGGGCGGCGCTGGCGGCGGAGTTGGTGCGGTGCGGGACGAAGAGAGGGGTGACGGCGGCGGGTATTTAAAGGGGAGGGGCGAGGCGACTTGCGGGAGGGGGCGAGGCGGGCGGCTCGGAGACGGACTCCGACGGAGTCCGTCGCGAGCACGACGAGGAAGGCGGCGCGCAGCGGGCCGGCTGGGCCTTCGGCCCATTTCGGTTCGGGAACATTTTCTTTAAGATAAATTCCGCGGAAATGAAAAATCCTAAATAAATATATAAAAATGCCAAAAACAATTTTCACCGTCTAAATAAAATATTTAGAACAAAGTGAACATTTTTCTGGCCTAAAAATGCAATTTTGAAAAAGCATATTTTTTCTAATTCAAATAAAATAACAAATAAAATTATTTATTTGATTTTAATATTTTTCCTCCGATATTTATTTTATTTTTGTAGAAGTCATATTATCTCCTCTCATTTATTTTTATATTGGAAATATTTAGGGAGAAAATAATTAAAACCAAAATGATCCTCTTTTCAAATTTGAGAAAATTCAAATATGAAAATAATGAAATCCCCAAATCTCTCCGTGGGTCCTTGAGTTGCTTAGAATTTCTAGGATCACGAACGAAATGCAGATAAAATATGATATGCATATGATGACCTATGTATAACATTCCAAATTGAAAATTTGGGATGTTACAAACCTACCCCCCCTAAGATGAATCTCGTCCTCGAGATTCGGGTTGGCTAGAAAATAGGTGTGGGTGGTCTTTCCGTAGGTCTTCCTCTCGCTCCCAGGTGGCTTCATCCTCGGTATGGTGGCTCCACTGAACTTTGCAAAACTTGATAACCTTGCTGCGGGTAACTCGGCTGGCAAACTCGAGAATCTTGACAAGTTTCTCCTCGTAGGTTAAATCGCTATCCAACTGAATTGCTTCCAGGGGCACTGTATCTCTCAGAGGGATATCGGCCATCTCAGCATGGCACTTCTTTAACTGAGAAACGTGAAACACATCATGGACTCCTGACAGTCCTGCGGGTAACTCCAACTTGTACCTCTCCCATACGCTCCACAACTCGGTATGGTCCTACAAATCTCGGGGCTAACTTTCCCTTAACGCCAAAGCGTTTAACACCTCGTAGAGGTGACACGCGGAGATATGCTCTGTCTCTGATTTCATAGACTACCTCCTTGTGCTTTGAGTCTGCATAACTCTTCTGTCTGGACTGAGCTACCTTCAGTCTATCTCGAATGAACTTAACCTTCTCTCCGGACTCTTTGATCAAATCTGGTCCAAGCAACTCATGGTCTCCAACTTCATCCCATATCAACGGTGTCCTGCACCTCCTTCCATACAAAGCTTCGAAAGGGGCCATCTTCAAACTGGCTTGATAACTGTTGTTGTATGAGAACTCCGCGTAGGGAAAATTATCATCCCAACTAGATCCATAATCTGGCGCACAAGCTCTCAGCATGTCCTCAGAATCTGATTGACTCTCTCAGTTTGTCCATCTATCTGCGGATGAAAAGCTGTACTGAACTCTAGCCTGGTACCCAAAGTCTGGTGCAAATGGTGCCAAAACTTCGAGGTAAACTACGTTCCTCTATCTAATACGATGGTCCTCGGAACTCCACACAGACATACGATCCTGGTCATATATATCTTGGCCAACTTCGCACTCGTATAGGTGGTTTTCACTGGGATAAACTGAGCTACTTTGGTCAAATGATCCACTACTACCCAGATAGAATCATATCCCGATCGGGTCCTGGGTAATCCGGTGATAAAATCCATGCCAAGCTTATCCCACTTCCATTCGGGTATCGGCATAGGCTGCAATAATCCTGCTGGCTTCTGATGTTCTGCCTTCACTCTCTGACATACATCACATACGGCTACATACTCGGCAATATCCGTCTTCATTCCTGTCCACCAGAAACACTCCTTCAAATCCAAATACATCTTGGTGTTTCCGGGGTGTATCGAGTATGGCGAGTCATGAGCTTCCTGAAGTATCAACTTCCTGATCTCTACATTATTGGGTACAGAAACACGGTCCTCAAACCACAAGGTGTCGTGCTCATCCTCACAAAAAACCTTTGGCTTTTCCTTTGCTCATCTTCTCCTTTATCTCAGCAATTTCCTTATCATCCTTTTGAGCTTCTCGAATCTGTCCCAACAATGTTGACTGAACTTCCAATGCTGCAACAAAACCTCTAGGAACTATCTCCAGACGTAGTTCCCTGAGATCTTCGGCTAACTCCTTTGGTAATCCTCCGCTTACGAGGGTATTGGCATAACTCTTCCTTCTCAAAGCGTCTGTACGACATTGGCCTTGCCTGGATAATAGTGCAACTTCATATCATAATCCTTTATAAGCTCCAACAATCTCCTTTGCCTGAGATTCAGCTCCTTCTGAGTGAAAATGTACTTCAAACTCTTATGATTCGTGTACACATCACAACGGTTTCCAATAAGAAAATGTCTCCATGTCTTGAGCGCATGGACTATAGCTGCTAACTCCAAATCATGCGTGGCATAATTCAACTCATGCGATCAAAGCTGTCCTGAGGCATATGAAACAACTCTACCGTCTTGCATAAGTACTCCTCCAAGTCCTAAGCGATAAGCGTCACAATACACTTGGAAATCCTTGAGTATATCTGGTAGAATCAGCACTGGGGTTGTAACTAATCGTTTCTTCAGCTCCTGAAAACTTGCCTCACATTCATCTGTCCATTTGAACTTGATGTCCTTCTTCAAAAACTCCGTCATGGGCTTCGCAATCTTGGAAAAATTCTCAATGAATCTCCGATAATATCCCGCGAGTCCAAGAAAACTGCGGATCTCTCCTACTGAGGTGGGTGCCAACCACTCAGTGACAGACTGAACCTTGGTAGGATCTACTGCTATACCTTCTCCTGATATAACATGGCCATGAAATCCAACTTCCTTCAACCAAAACTCACACTTGCCGAACTTGGCATACAACTGATGTTCCCTGAGCTTCTCGAGAACTAAACGCAAATGTTCCTTGTGCTCCTCTTCATTCTTTGAGTACACCAAAATATCATCAATGAACACCACAACAAACTTATCCAAGAACTCCATGAACACCTTATTCATCATACTCATGAAATAGGCTGTCTTAGGTATATCCTGTTCTCGGATCTTCAACTGGTGTTATCCTGATCGCAGATCGATCTTGGAGAATACTTTAGCTCCTTGCAATTGGTCAAACAAATCATTGATCATCGGGAGTGGGTACTTGTTCTTGATCGTCACTTCATTCAATGCACGATAATCAACAACCATTCTCAACGATCCGTCCTTCTTCTCAAATGAGAGCACTTGGGCTCCCCACGGTGATGAACTTCGCCGAATGTAACCTTTCTCCAATAACTCCTTAATCTGCTTCTTAATCTCCTCCAGATCATTTGCAGGCATCCGGTATGGTCTCTTCGATATCGGTCCGGTGCCTGGCAACAGCTCTATCAAAAACTCAATGTCTCGATCTGGCGGCATGCCTGGTAGCTCCTCTGGAAATACATCCGGGTAATCCTTCACTACGGGCACTTCCTCCTGAACAACTCCTGAAAGGGAATTTACTTGGGTCCTCCTAGGCGCATGCCTGGATACATACTTAATCATTTTTCCCTCCGGGGTGGTGAGCAGAATTGACTTACTGGTGCAATCGATGTTTCCTCCATACATCGATAGCCAATCCATTCCTAGTATCACATCCAATCCTTGCGACTCCAAAATTATTAAGTCTGAGGGGAAAACAAGCCTACCTATGGTCAATGGCATCTGCAAACATCCTTGGCTTGCCATATACTCCGCTCATGGCGAGCTTACTGTCAGTGTAGAACGACACCTATGGGATCACAAGAATCCCTACTACGGTTGTAGGGGTGCGGGGTTGCGAGGAGAGCAGGGCTAGTAGACAGCACAAGGATCGTTTACCCAGGTTCGGGCCGCCAGGATGCGTAAAACCATAGTCCTGCTTTGGTGGGTGTATTTCAGAGAGTTCTTGAGCTCTCGAACTAGCTGTGGTCAGTGCGTGGTTCGAAAGAGCCGAATCCTTCTCCAGTACGCCATGGGCCTCCTTTTATAGTCGGAAGGGGCTGCCACAGTGGCACACAGGAGGTGGAAAGGCGTACAGTGCCCTGAGCTTATCGCTCGTATTACAGGACAAGACACATTTAATGCGTAGCTTAGGTGTCCCCTTGCTTTATTGGGGACGGGGGCGAGGCCCGTCCCGTCCGTCGCCGCTCCTCCTCGCTTTGACACGCGCCCTAGCCAGTGAGGCACGTGGTGCCATGTAGGCAGGCAGGCAGCTGAGCTGGCGCAGTGGCGGAGCCTTCACGAAGATCTGCATGCCGCCACGCAGGCGCTCGACGAGTTGGCCTGGGAGCTGCATGTTGCCACGCAGGTGCCCGCCTAGCTGGTTGGGCTGGCAGCTGCATGTGAACGGCAGTGGAAGCTTGGTTTGCGTGGGCCTGGCGGTGGCCCTGCTGGCGTCCTTGATGAGGGCCTTGCCGTGTGGCCCGGCAAGGATCTTGCCGTGGCGCGCTGTCGTCCCCGGCAAGCGCCTTGCCGGGGGTCTGGTGGCCTTCCTCGGCAAGGATCTTGCCGAGGATCGTCATCTTCTCATCCTCATCTGATCTTGAATATGTCTTCACAAAGATCTGCATGCCACCACAGAGGTGCCTCCCGAGCCCTGGCCCAACGTGATGTTGGAGACCGTGGGCTCAAGGGTGGCCCGCTCTGTTGGTGCGGGGCGAGCTGTCCCGGCAAGGATCTTGCCAGGGCTGCTGAGGCTGCCCCGGCAAGGGTCTTGCCGGGGGAACCTGCTCCGTCCCTCTTCTCTTTGTGGTCTTGGCCTTGGCGTTGCTCTTATTGTCTTGGGCTTTGGTCTTACCTTGGCTCACCTCCCCTGTTCTGCTTGGCGTGACCGTAGGCGCGGCTCCGACTGCCCGTGCACAGGTATAGGGGTACAAAAACGCACCCCTCGTTTTGTACACCGACAGGAGCCCCCGGGCCTGGGCCACACATAAGCGCGACACGTTGTTGGGCCAGGGCCAAAACGGTGCGCGGGCAAGCGGGGCGGTTTTTACCGTGGTAAAACTTTTCGCGCGTTGCGCTTCCCACGACCCGCGCGCGCGGCACGGTGTGGAGGGGTGTGCGTGACGTGGGAGGCATGCGTGGGGCGGTCTCCACACGCATGCGTCACATCGCAGTAAAGAGGCGGCTCGCACCTTCCCCGTAAAAAGAGGGAGGCGTGGAGGCGCGGCTCATTTACTGAACGGGGCTGGGGCGCGGTCTTCAAGGCGTCCACTCCCCACGATCACGGGGTGGGGAGAGGTCGCTTCGCCCGTCCCCTCGGTTTTGCACGTCCGCCACGCGTCCTCCATGCACCTGGGGTGGCAAGCGGTGGAGGCGGGAAACCGGGCCGTCGCTGGTTGGGGCAGCGGGTCGGTCCTGATTCCCCGTGCCTTTGGTGGCTGGATTGGCCGAGCAGGGCGGCCGAGCCCCGTCCCCGCCTCCTTATAAAGAGGCGGAAAGGGGGGAATGGCGTCCCGCACTCTTCCGTCATCTATCTCCTCTCGCTTCTGCTTCTTCCTTTCACTCGCCATGGAGAAGGGGAATCCTCGTCCCTCGACGGTGGCCGCGAGGGTCGCCGCCCGACAGCGCGTCCCTCCTCCTCCTGAGCCCGCGGTGGTGGAACCGGCCGCGAGGGGAAGGGGGAGGGGGTGAGGTCGTGGGCGAGGCTGGGGTAGAGGTCGTAGTGCTCGGGGAAGAGGAGGACGGGGCAGCGCGCCGGCTTCGCCCCCGCCAATGATGCCTTTTCCAATGGAAGGCCATGTTGGAGACCAGCCCCGTGAGTTTTTCATCAGGCTGCGCCGGCCTCCGCGTCGCCGTCTTCGTCTTCCCACCCCATTCGCTCGGGAGATGGAGCGTGACCCGCCCCAGTCCCTCAGATTGCACATGAGGGGTTGTGGGAATGGGGGCACGCGGGTCGACGTCGACTTCCCGGCTTCTTGGGTCATGTACCTCCGTCGTGGGTGGAAGACGTTCGCTCGCATCCACAGCCTGACGGCGGGGCTCGTCCTCTACTTCAAATTAATGGAGGACGGCCTGCTCTCCGTCAAGGTCTTCGGCGACTTCGGGACTCGCCTGAAGTGCTGCGTGGAGAGCTCCTCCGATGGAGATTCCAACGATGGAAGCTCTACCTCGAGCGAAAGTGATGAGGAGGACAGCGAGGCAGACGACGGGGACGAGTTCGACTAGGCATCGGACGCCCCGTGCCTGGGGGGTGCGGCAGCAGCAACATCTGCACCTGGCCGCTCCTCCGTCGGAGTTTTGCCGGGGGTGGGGCCAGCTCCTTGAACTTCTCGGGGCCGTCTCCTTGGGCGGCTGGCGTCGGGAGGCTGCGGAAGAGGAAGAGGGCGGGCGGCAAGGCCATCAACTCGGAGTACGCGGGCACCGACGCCTTCGTCGCGTACTACCGTTCCTACCGCCTTGTCTTTCAGCTCCTTTCCCGGCATCATCATCACCGGCCCGCCCCTGGGCGGTCACCGAGGTGTTCTCTTGGTGCTTTCTGCCGCTCATAGCTCGCCTAGGCGCCCCTTTTGCCCTCTCGCCTCCTTGACCTGCCTCCTGAGGAGAGGGACAAGAAAGGGATTACGGGCATCTTATCCTTCTTCTTTAGTTTGTAAGCCTGCGGGCCTTTGTTAAATTTAGAACTTGTAATTCCCTTGCTCATGTTTTTCATTCCGTACGAACTGTACCTGTATGGGATGTTTTTAATGAAAAAGGGATGCTTGCCGGGTTTTTCGTTCGTGGGTAAATCCCGCGACAAGGAGCGAATCCTTGTTATTGTTTAAGATAAACGTTATTCGCCCGGCAACAGGCCTTGCCATCCCCCACTTCACTCGACCGTTCTCGCGCTCTTGGCGGAGGCAGGGATGAAGTGGGCTTTAGGCTCCTCGCTCTACCTCCTTGCCGCCGCGGCTATAACCAAATCCAGACCCAGGAAATAATCCTTAGGTATAGGAAAAAGGGGAGCACGGCAGCCCAGAGAAAAAAAGAGGTTTCACATGCCCCAGTCCTGTTCCGAAATGCATGACAGAGGATAAAAGACTTATCTGGATCTGCAGCCCCATGGCAATCTCATCTTGCCGCGGTTGGATCCATGTGCTTGCAGCCCCCGACAACTCTGGTTTGCCGGGGTCGGGACGCCGGTCCGTTTTCTTTCTTCCAAGTAGCTCGGCAGACGTGCTCATGTGCCCTGCGAACCAAAAGAGGACAGAAGATAAACAGATAGACGCGCACTCGACCTCTAAGCTAGGGGTTAGTCGCTGCTGAGCACTATCAACCCTAACCAAGGAAGAGACTCGACCTAGCATGCATGCTATGACTTAGGGCGCCAGCGCTTCATTTATTTATGCTCAGGGTCTGCCCCCTGGCTTTGTACGAAGGGTTACATGCCTTGCCGGCAAAGCTTGTACAAAAGGTGGCTTGCCGGGAGGCCCGGCAAGCCGCGACTTATGGGTAAGACTTGCGAAGATGCTCGATGTTCCAGGAGTTGCTCACTGGGACGGCATCTTCGGTCTCCAGGCGGACTGCGCCGGGCCTGGTGACTCGTATTACCCGATAAGGGCCTTCCCACTTCGGCATCAACTTGTTGGCATTCTTGGCTGACTGAACACGCAGAAGAACAAGGTCACCTTCCTCAAAGCTTCGGGCATGAACCTTGCGGCTATGGTAGAGGCGCAAGGCTTGCTGGTAGCGCGCTGCTCTCACAGCCGCCCGAAGACGATCTTCCTCAAGGAGCGTCGCATCATCTTGGCGCATCTGCTCTTGCTCAAGCTCATCATAAGTGAGCACTCGAGGTGACCCATATATGATTTCCGTGCGGAGAACTGCTTCTGCCCCGTAGACCAGGGCAAAAGGTGTCTGGCTGGTGGCTTGATTTGGTGTCGTCCTGATTGACCAAAGAACCGCCGGCAATTCATCAATCCAGCGCCTTCCGCTCTTGCGCAGCTTGTCAAAAGTGTTTGTCCTTAGGCCTCGCAACACTTCAGCATTCGCCCTCTCCGCTTGGCCGTTGCTCCGTGGGTGTGCCACGGAAGCAAAACAGACCTTGCTCCCGAGGTCTTGAATGTATTGCATGAAGGTGTGGCTCATGAACCGCGTGCCATTGTCGGTGATGACTCTATTTGGCACACCAAAACGGCAGACCAGTCCCTTGAAAACCTTGACAGCTGACTGAGCAGTCACCCTTCTCACTGCTTCCACCTCCGGCCACTTTGTGAACTTGTCGATTGCAACGTACAAGTACTCAAAGCCCCCGACAACGCGGGGGAAAGGGCCTAGTATGTCGAGCCCCCAGACCGAGAATGGCCAGGAGAGAGGGATTGTTTGAAGGGCTTGGGCTAGTTGATGAAGCTTCTTTGAATGGAACTGACACGCTTCACACCTGGTTACTAGTGTCGTCGCATCCTGGGGGCGGTGGGCCAGAAAAAACCTTGTCGGAACGCCTTCCCGGCAAGGGCCCTTGACCCTATGTGGGAGCTACATATGCCTCCATGTATCTCCGCCAACAGCTCCAGTCCTTCCTCCTGGGGAATGCACTTCAATTTCACGCCGTTCGGCCTTCTCCTGTACAGGACGTCGTCGATGAACTGGTACAGGGCGGACCAACGGGCTACTTTCTTCGCTTCTTCCTGCACCTCAGGAAGCTCCCCTGTTTGGAGGAATCGGACGGTATGCTGCGCCCATGCCGGAGCCCGTGGCTCGACGGCAAGGACCAAAGTCATTTCTTCCGCTGTGGGAGCGGCTGTCTCTACGGCTAGGGCTTGACGCCCTGCCGGAGGTAGCTGCTCTTGGGCAGGCTTAGCGTCCGCGGCGGCACCCTTGCCGGCAGACCTAGAGGGCTTGGTAGGAAAGTACTTGCCGGGACCCGACTTCCTTCGGTTGTTCTGCCCCGTTGATGGTTTTACGGATGGTTGAGTTAGCCGGAGCAAAAAGGTACCCGGTTCCACAGGTAGCTTGAATGCGGCATGCTTTGACAGGTAATCGGCGGTGTCGTTCTCCATTCGGGGGACGTGCTCCACTTGGATACCATCAAAGCGCTGCTCCAGCTTCCTCACTTCATCTACGTAGGCTTCCATCAATGGGATTTGGTAATCCTTGTTGACCTGCCTGACAACAAGCTGCGAGTCACCCCTGACGATGAGCTTCTTAACCCCGAGGTCTGCAAGCAATCCCTCGTACTCAGCAGTGTTGTTGGTGGACATCTCTCGGGGAAAATGCATCTGGATCACCGGCACCGGCGCCTTGCAGCGAAGAAGCCCCATCAAAGTACATGATCCAGTCGCGATCTTCCTCCTTGCCGGGGAGAGTGGTCTCCTGGATTTCTTCGTCAGGCATTGAGGTCCATTCTGCAATGAACTCCGCCAAGACTCTGCTCTGAATTGTCGAGGTACTTTCAAACTTCAAACCGAAACTTGACAACTCCAAGGCCCACTCCACAATCCTCCCGGTTGCATCCGGGTTATGCAATATCCATTGCAAAGGGAGGCGGGTGACGACAGTGATCTCGTGGGCTTGGAAGCAATGACGCAGCTTCCTTGAGGCCATAAGGAAGCCGAAGTGCAATTTCTGCACACCGGAGTACCTCGGTCTAGCTCCCTGCAAGAGGGAGCTGACAAAGTAAACCGGGTGCTGCATCATCTTCTTCTTCTGCACCACCTCACTTGACTGCGCGGGCACTGCCTCGGTGGCATCAGACTCTGCCGGGGGCCTCGCCTTGCCGGCACCAGGCCCTGCCGGGGGAATCTTGGGCTTGCCATCCGCTGGTCTGCCGCTGTTACTGCCTCCTCGTTGACCTCCCTCTGTGCCACTAGCGCGGCGCTGACCACTTGATTCGTCGCCCCAGATACAGCAGCAACGGCTCTTGTGGTTTAGGCGCAACCAGTATTGGCGTGGAGGAAAAGTATTTCTTCAGATCCTGCAATGCTGCCTTGGCTTCTAGGGTCCATTCCATTGGGCCTGCCTTCTTCAAGATTTTGAAGAAAGGAAGGGCGCGCTCGGCGAACATGGAGATGAATCGGCTCATGGCGGCAACGCAGCCGGTGAGCCGACGGACATCCTTGATCCACTTGGGCGCCTCAATCTGCTCAATAGCCTTGATTTTGTCTGGGTTTGCCTCGATTCCGCGCTGCGACACAAAGAACCCGAGAAGCTTGCCGGATGGAACACCGAAGACACACTTCTCAGGGTTCAGCTTGAGGTTGATCTTGTGAAGGTTGGCAAATGTCTCTTCCAGATCTTGCACAAGAGTTGGCCCGTCCTTGGTTTTGACCACTATGTCATCCATGTAGGCCTCCATATTTCTATGGAGCTGAGGTTCAAAACCAATTTGGACTGCTCTTGTAAATGTTGAGCCAGCGCTCTTCAACCCGAAAGGCATCCGTAAAAAGCAATACGTACCACATGGGGTGATGAACGCTGTCTTTTCTTCATCCTCTCTTGTCATGAAGATCTGGTGGTAGCCCGAGTAGGCATCGAGGAATGACAACAGATCACACCCGGCCATGGAGTCAACAATCTGGTCGATGCGCGGCAACGGGAAGGGGTCCTTAGGACAAGCCTTATTGATATCCGTGTAATCAATACACAGCCTCCACTTCCCATTCGCCTTGCGCACCACTACCGGATTGGCCAACCACGTCGGGTGGAGCACTCCCCTCACCAAACCTGCCGCTTCCAACTGCCTGATCTCCTCCGTGATTAACTCCTGCCTCTCCAGAGCCTGCTTTCTGACCTTCTGCTGGACGGGCCGCGCATGGGGGCAGACAGCTAGGTGGTGCTCAATCACCTCCCTGGGAACACCGGGGATGTCGGATGCTTGCCATGCAAACACGTCGACATTCGCCTGCAGGAAGGTGACAAGCGCGCCTTCCTATTTGCTGTCGAGGGTGGAGCCTATGGTGAAGGCCCCTCCCGGTCATCCTCCCTGGCGGACACCTTCTTGGTTTGCGGTGGCTCGGCTCTGGATCTCTTGCTCTTGTCGGTAGAGCTCTCTGGCATGTCCTCGACGGCAGCACAACACTCCGAAGAGGTGCGCTTGCCGGAGTGGGTGCGAGAGGTCTTGCCGGGCTTCTTCCTCCCTCCCGGGGCTTCAGCGGCAGGAGCAGGTGCCTTGGCGGCAGCTGCTGCAACTGCCTCCCGGTAGAGTTGGTCGGCGCAAATCAGCGCGTCCTTCTTGTCGGAGGGGACGGAGATGATGGTCAACGGCCCAGGCATCTTTAGGATGTTGTAGGCGTAGTGTCACGCCGCCATGAACTTGGCTAGTGCCGGGCGGCCGAGGATCCCGTTGTAGGGCAAGGGGATCTCGGCCACGTCGAAGACGGTCCTCTTCGTCCTGTAGTTCAACTCTCCTCCAGATGTCATGGGCAGTGTGACCTTTCCCACCGGCTGGCTCCTCCCCGGATTGACCCCTTGAAACGTGCCCGTTTCCTCGAGGTCTCCATCAGGGATTTGCAACCTTTTGATCATGACAGGCGAGATCAGGTTCAGGCCGGCCCCGCCGTCAACCAACATCTTGTTCACCCTGAGGTTGCGTATCTTTGGTGAGACCAACAATGGCAAACACCCGACCGTGGTAGTGCGGTCAGGGTGGTCCTCGGCGTCAAAGATGAGGGGCGTGCTGGACCACTTCAGCAGCTTCTGAGCGTCGAACGATGGCTCTGCTGCTGTAATCTCACTCGCCCACTGCTTGAGCTGGCGGTGAGAGTATGCAGCGAGCCGCCGCCATCGATGCACATGGCCTCCGTAGCCTTCTGGAACCCTTGCTCACCAGACTCGTGGTCCTCGTCGTGATCATCGTCTTCTTGTTTCTTGTCACGGCCCCGGGCGGGCCTCTCTTGCTGGTTATCCTTGCTGGGGCGGCCTCCTTGGCCGCCACGCTTCTTGCCGGATTCGTCAGCACCGTCCTGGTCCTTCTCCTTGTCCAGCCTCTCGTACTCAGCCTTTTGCTTCTTAGCAAGCAGCTCGACTTGTCGGCAGTACTGGAGGTCGTGGCCCTTGGTGCGGTGGATCTTGCAGTATTGCTTGCCGGAGCTCCCTGGCTTGTCGGTAGCTGCCAAGGCCCGGCAGGCGGCGCACCCGGCAATCTCGTGTTCGGGAGCGCCTGCCTTGACCATCTTGCCGGCAGCGGTGTCGTCAGATCCCTCAATGGCAAGCAGGCCTTGCCCTTGCGTTTCCTGTTGCGATGCCGGCCCTTCTTTGTCGGGGTAGCGGCGTCCTCATTGGTAGAGTCAGTTTCCGCGCCGGCGTCTTCGCTAGGGTATTTCCTTCCCTCTTCAGCCCGGACGAATCTATCGGCCAGAATGTAGAGCTCGGCCACATCCTTAACCTTGGTCATCGCCAGCTCCTCGCGCATCTTGCGATTGCGCACGTTCTGGTGGAATGCGCTAATCACAGCGGCGGGATGAACGTCGGGGATGTTGTACTACACCCGGCTGAATCTCTGGATGTACTTGCGCAGGGTCTCCCTTCCTTCTGGGGAATGATATGCAGATCACTGGCCTGGCCATGAGCTTGGTGGCCTCCTGTGAAGGCGCCAACGAACTCATGGCAAAGATCCGACCAAGAAGAAATGGAATCCACCGGCAAGTGCATCAACCAAGACATCACATTGGGCTTGAGCGCCAGCGGGAAATAGTTGGCAAGCACCTTGTCGTCGCGAGCCCCAGCAGCCTGCATCGCGATGGTGTAGATGCTGAGGAACTCAGACAGATGGGTCTTGCCAGTGTACTTCTCGCCGACGTCGGTCTTGAACGTGCGGTGGGACGGCCACTAGAACTGCCGCAGCTCACGGGTAAAGGCCGGGCAGCCCACCTCGTAAGGTAGGCTGCCGGACCCCTCGGTGCCGGGTGGTCCATAGAGGGTCCCGCCCGCTTGTCCGACTGGCGGCCGCGTTTCGCGCCGGCGTTCGACGGTGGTTCGAGCGTCTTCGTGAGCTCGTTCCCGAAGGACCTGGCGCTGGTCGTGGAGTGTTCGCGGGTCGGACGAAGCTATGGAGATGTTATCACAAGCTTCGTCACGATGGGCCGACACCCACGGCGGCTGGCGAGGAGGAGGAGAGTGCACCATGGCCGCAACTCCCCCGGTCCTCCCAGTGCCAGCATGCGGTGGCTCGGTGGAGCATCGACCCGAGGGTCCCGCCGGTCGCGGATCGTCTTTGTTGGTGACGGCGACGAGGCTCCGGATGGTGGCCCTCCACTCGTCAAGCTTCTCCGCGGCAGGAGGGAAGTGGAGGAGCAGCTGCGCGCGCGCCAAAGCTTCTGCCGTCGTGGGCGGCGGCGACAACTGCGTGGATCGCAACGCGCTTCGACTTCTAACTACGTTAGAAGGAGCTCCGTTACAACCCAGCGGCTGCGTGCCATTTGCGCCAGCGCTTCGGCGGTCGTGCTGAACCCCTTCATCCTGCGGACGACGCACGGGACTCTTCCCACGGCGGTGCCCAGGGTCACCAACGCGGTGACGCTGCTCGACGCGCACACCATGGGAAGAGCGCGCAGTGGTCGCCGTTGTGTGCGTCCTGGAGGTCGCTGCGCCGCCCGGAGGTGGCACAACGACACCCCTGGAGGGCCCCGCGCCGCCTGCGGGGGGCCTAGCTCCGTCTTTGGATCCGGCGATGTGTAGCCGATCGTCTGGTGCGCGAACGACGCCGCTCGCCAGGCTCTGACTACCAGGGCGATGCTGGTGCTCGCGGACTGCGGCCCGGGTCCTGTCTGCGACCGGTCCACTGCCCGCCCGCACCGGCACGGGCCGTTCGGCTCCCAACGAGCTGACCACCCAGGCCGCCTTCTTCTTAGGAGCCATGGCGACGAAGAACTACTAGGCTAACTACTAGACCAGATTCTCACAATTGCGCCCCCTACCTGGCGCGCCAAAGATGTTGGTGTAGAACGACACCTATGGGATCACAAGAATCCCTACTACGGTTGCCGGGGCGCGGGGTTGCGAGGAGAGCAGGGCTAGTAGACAGCACAAGGATCGTTTACCCAGGTTCGGGCCGCCAGGATGCGTAAAACCCTAGTCCTGCTTTGGTGGGTGTATTTCAGAGAGTTCTTGAGCTCTCGAACTAGCTGTGGTCAGTGCGTGGTTCGAAAGAGCCGAATCCTTCTCCAGTATGCCATGGGCCTCCTTTAATAGTCGGAAGGGGCTGCCACAGTGGCACACAGGAGGTGGAAAGGCGTACAGTGCCCTGAGCTTATCGCTCGTATTACAGGATAAGACGCATTTAATGCGTAGCTTAGGTGTCCCCTTGCTTTATTGGGGACGGGGGCGAGGCCCGTCCCGTCCGTCGCCGCTCCTCCTCGCTTTGACACGCGCCCTGGCCAGTGAGGCACGTGGTGCCATGTAGGCAGGCAGGCAGCTGAGCTGGCGCAGTGGCAGAGCCTTCACGAAGATCTGCATGCCGCCACACAGGTGCTCGACGAGTTGGCCTGGGAGCTGCATGTTGCCACGCAGGTGCCCGCCCAGCTGGTTGGGCTGGCAGCTGCATGTGAACGGCGGTGGAAGCTTGGTTGGCGTGGGCCTGGCGGTGGCCCTGCTGGCGTCCTTGGTGAGGGCCTTGCCGTGTGGCCCGGAAAGGGTCTTGCCGTGGCGCGCTGTCGTCCCCGGCAAGCGCCTTGCCGGGGGTCTGGTGGCCTTCCTCGGCAAGGATCTTGCCGAGGATCGTCATCTTCTCATCCTCATCTGATCTTGAATATGTCTTCACAAAGATCTACATGCCACCACGGAGGTGCCTCCCGAGCCCTGGCCCAACGTGATGTTGGAGACCCTGGGCTCAAGGGTGGCCCGCTTTGTTGGTGCGGGGCGAGCTGTCCCAGCAAGGATCTTGCCGGGGCTGCTGAGGCTGCCCCGGCAAGGGTCTTGCCGGGGGAACCTGCTCCGTCCCTCTTCTCTTTGTGGTCTTGGCCTTGGCGTTGCTCTTATTGTCTTGGGCTTTGGTCTTACCTTGGCTCACCTCCCCTGTTCTGCTTGGCGTGACCGTAGGCGCGGCTCCGACTGCCCGTGCACAGGTATAGGGGTACAAAAATGCACCCCTCTTTTTGTACACCGACACTTACTAACATAGGTGTCCTAAGAACTTTGGTGGGCAACTTATACTTATCCACAAATCCCCTTGAAATGTATGAATGTGATGCACCAGTATAAAAAAGAACGATTGCAGTAAATGACTTAACCAAAAACTTACCTATAACTGCATTTGGCTGCTCCTCAACCTCCTCCACGTTCACGCGGTTCACTTGTCCCCTGTTAAAAGGGTTGGGCTTCTTCCCAGAGCTTCCATTGCCATTTCCATTCTTTGCTTCAGGACACTCATTGGCATAATGTCCAGCCTTCCCGCACTTGAAACAAGTAATGTGACTTTGGTCCTTCTTGGCGGGTGTGGCTGGGTTAAAGCGGTTCTGATTGCAACCTGCTCCATTCCCATTCCCATTCTTGGAGCCACTTTGGTTATGTGAACTTCCTCCATTGTGAGTGTGGCCTCCATGGTTATGGGTATATCCTCCCGAGTTCGGGGTAAAACGAGGCTTCTACTGAGCTCCTGAATTATACTTCCCTTGTCCATACTTCCTCTTGCGGCTCTCTATCTGTTGCTGCTTCCCTTCAATCATAAGAGCCTTGTCTACCAACTCCTGGTAGTTATTAAATGTTGCCACCATTAACTGCATAGTCATCTCATCATTCAACCCTTCCATAAACTTCTCCTACTTCACGACATCGGTGGCCACATCATCCGGGGCATAGCGAGCTAACTTACTGAACTCATCCACGTACTGCCCCACAGTACGATTTCCCTGGCGTAAGTTGCGAAACTCACGCTTCTTCATGCTCATAGCTCCAGTTAAGACATGTGCAGTGCGGAACGCTTGTTGAAACTGATCCCAAGTGACATTTGCTATAGGGAAAGTGGCTGTCTAATTCTCCCACCATGAGGCTGCGGGTCCATCCAATTGATGTGCGGCAAAACGCACCATCTCAGCATCGGCGTAACCTACGGTGGTCAACTCCCTTCCAATCCTGCGTAGCCAGTCATCAGCAACTATCGGCTCGGTGCTACTGGAAAACACCGGCGGCTGCAACCTCAGAAAACGGGCTAAGTTGTCAACTGGAGGAGGTGGTGGTGGGTTGTTTTTGTTGTTGTTGCCTTGGTTTTGGACTAGTAGCTGCATCAAGGCATTCTGCTGTTGGATCAACTGAGTGAGCTCCGGTGGGAAGATAAATCCGGGGTCACGTCTTGGAGGCATCTGGTAGGTTTAGAGGGGAGAGATTAGAATAGAGTGAGGTCTAGTGAGAAAGCACTACCCATATGCACATGAGTCAAACAGATTCATATCACACCAATCAATTCAAACAAGGACATACAATTGATCTAACTATCATTACAGTGCTCGGACTATTACTATATACATGGGGGAATACTACTGATAATATGTTGGTCGACTAGAAATTTTGATCGGTGGAAGACTCCATGATATCTGCTCCAGCTTTGTCTTCATAATCATCATCACTACTGTCGGGGTCGGATTCGGTGTCATCGATGATGATGTAGTCCTCGGGATGGTCGTCATCTCCTCCTTGCGCGGGGTCTCCCATGAATACTCCTAGCTTCCTTGTCAGGTCGTCATTCTTCTCCACTAGTATTGCGATTTCCTCCTCGTATTCGTCGCGTGTAGACTTGAGTTCCTCTTCTAGCTCCGTGTTCCTGGTCATCACCTTCTTCAAATCTATCATGCTTGCGCACATCTGGTTCTCCTGTCGACGAATGTGCTGGTTTAACTCCTGGATGAAAGCTGCAATGGACCTGTCCCTCCTGGTGCTGATCATCTTGCATTGCTCATCTCGGCGCCGACATATCTGGTAGATGGTGTCCTTAAGATCCTTGTGATAAACTTCGCTGATGCGTCCCATGGCGATGTGGGCTGCCATGCTCTCACGAAGACTCCAGGTTGGTGCATCAAAGGAAAACTCTATGGGCTCAGTAACTGGCGTGAATGTCCTTCCTGGAAGTTGAACTTGAATCATCCAACGCTCCTCTTCTGGTAAAGTGGCGATGTAGGTCCCGGTGAAGCTTGGTATTCCGATGTTCAGGTACCTAGTGACTTCTTTCAAATGTCTCCCAAAAGGTGTGTCTTCATCCGGTTGTGCAAACTTGTTCCTTGAGTCCGCCATCCTATAGAGTAGAAAATGGAGAGGAGTCAGTAATGGGTAGAGAAAAGTGACCTATGGCTTTTCTTAGTGGTCGTGTCCTACAATCAGCATGTGCTCTGATACCATCTTGTAGCGATCCAACCTCAAACGATCAAATCTCTGTGTATAAGTGTCATCCCCGGATCGGTAATGCTGACACACACAGTACTTGAAGGATTTATAATAGAGTGCAATCACACACTTATTACATCGAATGTCTCAAAGAGAAACTTATTACAATAATATGGCTTAAGGCCATCTAAATAAGATAACAGCGAAAGACTTGGAAGATAAAGTGAGTCCACCAACTCCAACGGCATAGCTGAGTGCACGACAACGACCTAGCGCACCTTACTCTTTGTCTGAAAAGTCTACAACATGATATGTTGCAGCCCGAAACAGGTCAGCACATGGAATATGCTGGCAATATAACATAGTAGAGCAAATGAACAAGTAAATGCTATCACTAGATGCATATATGGCTGGTGGAGGCTCTACGATTATATTGTTTTTTCTTTGCGAAAAGCCAATTTTTTCCTACATCAAATAAATATATTTTTAACTATCATGGTAGTTGATAAAACATTGAGAATGGTAACCCCATCTCAATCCCAATTAAATAGTAATTAACAACCCAGCAAATTAATTTAGAGTGATGAGATCAACATGATAATCCAAGAACCAGATACTCAAGATGTCCATAACCGGGGACACGGCTAACCATGATTAGTTTGTACCCTCTGCAGAGGTTTGCGCACTTTTCCCCACAAGACTCGATCTCCTCCATTGGATTTCTCGCACTAGATGGTGTTTGAGAAACGGATGACCGAGACACAGTCTTTCAGAAACATTAACTCATTACTCTGGGTAGACAGTTACACCTACTTTCCCCTACATCTGCTAGCCTACCAGTGAAAGAGGTCATGCAACATACTCAACTATGCTAGAGCCCATAATAGCTTGTGGCTGCACACGGAAGTTTCTAGCATGAATAATCTTACGATCCCTTTGAGCCTGGGTGGCGAACCAAAGGACAACACTGGTATATCCCCAGGTGCCCGCAACCAATCCACCCAGATGTGTATTTAATTAGCCACCTTAAGTTAACCATTAATTAATAATCTCACATCTTTCATGGATCACTCAAACCAAACCATGTCAACGAGCATAGCATAGCAACCTAAGCATTAGAAGTAACTCCCAAGGTTTGATAAAAAAAAGGGCAATAGGTTCTACCTCATCATCTACTTCCCAATACCCACAAGTTAATCACATCCTAACCATGCAGTGTTTGAGGATTGTAACTGATGCATAAAAACTGGGTATGAAAAGAGTATGATCAATGTGTTACTTGCCTTGCCGACGATCTGCAAACCCTACAGACTCGTAGTAGCACGCTTCACACTCCGGGAATTCTATCGCAAACAAACAATAGCATACATAATCACTCAAGCATAGATTCAAGGGTAAAACTCAAATAAGAAGATCCAATCTGAAAGTCCAACTTAAGAGCTTCGATTTGCAAAAAGAATCAATCGAATCGGAGCTACGGAACTGAAATTACGGCCAAAAGAACTTCGAATTCAAATCTACTTGAAACCAAATTTTAAATTGTCAAAACCATGTTCAAGTTGTTTAACCGGAAAGAGAGGTTTGAGATGAAGATTTTGGCGTTGGTTTCACTGGATTTGGACGAACGGTTAAAAAGTTACGAGGGTTTGAAGATCAGGGGCTAATCTACGATAAAAGTATTTGCGGATAGGTCCCTGGCGAAAAATAAAACAGAAAAAGAAAAATCTATCGAACGAACGTCCGCTAACAGAGGCTAACGAACGAATTCGTTCGTTAAAACGAATGAACATTCGCAAACAGAACTAAACCGAGAAAACCCGAACCGATCTAATAATAAAAAAACCGATCTAGGGTTAAAAAAACGGACGGTTATACCTAAACCAAAAAAAATCCGGTGGCGAGATCCGGCGGGCGGTGGCGCGTTCCGGCGAGG
>NC_057802.1:166782094-166799826 GCF_018294505.1 Triticum aestivum
CGGCGGAAGCAGTGGCGGCGGCGGGCGCGGGCTGTGGCTGCGGGCGGCGCTGGCGGCGGAGGTGGTGCGGTGCGGGACGAGGAGAGGGACGGCGGCGACGGGTATTTAAAGGGGAGGGGGGCGAGGCGGCTTGCGGGAGGGGGCGACGCGGGCGGCTTGGAGCCGAATTCCGGCGGAGTCCGCCGCGAGCACGGCGGGGAAGGCGGCGCGCAACGGGCCGGCTGGGCCTTCGGCCCAGTTCGGTCCGGGAGCATTTTTTAAATTAAATTCCGCCGAAAGTAAAAATCCTAAATAAATATATATAAAAAATTCTAAAAATGCCAAAGACAATTTTCACCATCTAAATAAAATATTTACAACAAAATGAACATTTTTCTGGCCTAAAAATGCATATTTTTTTGTAATCCAAATAAAATGATTTATTTGATTTTAATATTTTCCTCCGATATTTCTTTTATTTTTAGAGAAGTCATATTATCTCCTCTCATTTATTTTTATATTGGAAATATTTAGGGAGAAAATAATTAAAATCAAAATGATCCTTTTTTCAAATTTGAGAAAATTCGAATATGAAAATAATGAAATCCCCAACTCTCTTCGTGGGTCCTTGAGTTTCTTAGAATTTCTAGGATCATGAACGAAATGCAGATAAAATATGATATGCATATGATGACCTATGTATAACATTCCAAATTGAAAATTTGGCATGTTACATGGGAATTATCATCAAGCTAGTTTTCATCACGCTCATATGATTCGCGTTCATTACTTTCATAATTTTATATGTGGGTGGACCGGTGCTTGGGTACTACCCTTCCTTGGACAAGCATCCCAGTTATGATTAACCCCACTTGCAAGCATCCGCAACTACAAAAGAAGTATTAAGGTAAACCTAACCATAGCATGAAACATATGGATACAAATCAGCCCCTTACGAAGCAAGGCATAAACTAGGGTTTAAGCTTCTATCACTCTAGCAACCCATCATCTACTTATTACTTCCCAATGCCTTCCCCTAGGCCCAAACAATGGTGAAGTGTCATGTAGTCGACGTTCACATAACACCACTAGAGGAAAGACAACATATATCTCATCAAAATATCGAACGAATATCAAATTCACATGACTACTTATCGCAAGACTTCTCCCATGTCCTCAGGAACAAACTTAACTACTCACAAATCATATTCATGTTCATAATCAGAGGGGTATTAATATGTATAAAGGATCTGAACATATGATCTTCTACCAAATAAACCAACTAGCATCAACTACAAGGAGTAATCAACACTACTAGCAACCCACAGGTACCAATCTGAGGTTTTGAGACAAGATTGGATACAAGAGATGAACTAGGGTTTGAGAGGAGATGGTGCTGGTGAAGATGTTGATGGAGATTGACCCCCTCCCGATGAGAGGATCGATTGTGATGACGATGGTGATGATTTCCCCCTCCCGGAGGGATATTTCCCCAGCAGAACATCTCCGCCGGAGCCCTAGATTGGTTTCGCCAGGTTCCACCTCGAGACGGCGGCGCTTCGTCCCGAAAGCTTCCTTCTGATTTTTTTTCCAGGGCGAAAGACTCCATATAGAAAACGATGGGCACCGGAGGCCTGCCAGGGGGCCCACGAGGCAGGGGCGCGCCCCCACCCTCGTGGATAGGGTGTGGCCCCCCTCTGGTGCTTTCTTCGCCTAATATTTTGAATGTATTCCAAAACTGACTTCTGTGAAATTTCAGGACTTTTGGAGTTGTGCAGAATAGGTCTCTAATATTTGCTCCTTTTCCAGCCCAGAATTCCAGCTGCCGGCATTCTCCCTCTTCGTGTAAACCTTGTAAAATAAGAGAGAGTAGGCATAAGTATTATGACATAATGTGTAATAACAGCCCATAATACAATAAATATCGATATAAAAACATGATGCAAAATGGACGTATCAGATACTTATAGGCGTGTGCTCGTGGGCGGGAGCAACCTGCTCAATGGATACCGGTTTGCGAACATGATGTACTCGACGTAGTTGAGCCAGTGAGCCTGGAGGCGTTCCTGCCGTCGTACGATGACGTGCGGCTCAACGGCGTGCGGCCACATGCCAGCATATGTCGGCTACGGGGAAGTGGCATCGGTGTGGTTCGAGATGCCCAGCTGGCCATTGTCGCGGCGGCGTTCGCGACTCACTCGTTCGAGTTGAACCGGCCGGTGGTGGCCTAGCCGTGGCGTGGGTGCCATAGCTGGACGTCGGGGCGTTATGAGGCGTAGATGTCCATGGAAGGAAACTATGGCAATTTTGCAAAAAGATACCCACACCCTCTCCACATTTGCAAATAAGACCTTCCCTCGTTCATCCTTTTCTCCCACAAGATAAACTACTCATACAAATGCAACGCACGGGCATCTTGCTAGTAAGAAACAAATATCAAGTTTGGCACGAGTTCGTGCAGCGGTAGCACCACAAGGCATGGCGCAGGAGTTACATTTCCCTCTCAGGGCCCACGGGAATGAGCTTCAGTGGACCCGATAGGTGGCTGGTCCACATGTCATGCCCCAGAAGGTAGAGGGGTGGTGGGGCTGATAGGGGTGAGCCGCAGGTCGGGGGACGTGTGGTGTCATGGGTTCGAGCGGCATCGTGGGAATCGTGTGTAGCTGTGGTAGTAACTTGATGCTAGACGCATTTCAGTTGGCCCACATGTCATGCACACAAAGGTAGAGGGGCGGTCCGACAGAGAGGGGTGAGGCGTACGCCGGGGGATGTGGTGTCGTGGGTTGGAGCGGCATCATGGGAATCGCGAGTGGCAGTGTATGAAACATGATGGTCGTCGTAGTTCAACTTCCATGGACAAGCTGTCATGTCTACTGACACATGCATTGCATACCGATCACTGGAAGGAGTAGCAGAGAAAGCTAGGCAGATAAATAGTTCCTTATAGTCAAGCGGACCTACACTGCTACTTGTTCCAAAGACATGCACACCATCGAAATAGTTCATCTATATCAATATACACAGAGAGGAAATATTTTTTTATAGGAGAGGAAATAGTTCATCCATCCATAATGCCCTGCTACCGGTGCGGCTTCTTATTCTTATTCTTATTCTTCTTCTCATTTTCTGTGGGAGACGGCTTCGCAACAAGCTCTTTGGACCTTGCAGCTATTTCGAAACTCACATGGGCATCGAGGGCAGCATATTTTATCCGCTCGTACGTCAAGGGATAATTCTTCCATCCAGATGACCTTAATGCCAGAATGTCGTCACCCTTCTAAAGATTTGTACCGAGCACCAAATTTGCTACTCGAATAGGGATGGTGTCTGTTTATCACAATCTTCTAGAGGAATTTTGATTCTGGTTTGTAGGTCAGCGATGCTTTTCAAATAAATGTTGTACGACGCCAGCTTCTGTTTGTCCCCTTCGATGGCTGCCCCACAGAAGTATATATCCTCCCGAGACAAGAAATCGTGGATCTCACCTGGTATGGAGGGCGCGTGTATGATGTGGTACACCTAAACATCATCTTCGAGGAACAGCTGAAGGACGGGGGCGCGTTGGATCTTCCCTGTGCCATGCTCAGACTGATGACCTTCATCTCTACCTTTTGGAGGGAGTTGGATACATTGTTGATGCACTTCCGAACAACCCTTGGGTGGTCGGTGATGGTGGCAACTATGCTCAACGAGACTTCGACGAGGACATGTTGGACGCCAAAAGTTGCATCTGGATCTCTTTCGCCATTTGGAACCGCTGGACCGGAGGGATATGGTTTGGAGAATTAGGATTAGATGGCTAGTCTAACTAAAGAAGATGATTATTTAAAGGGGCTTCAGAATTACTCCAGGAGTATGTGAAGAGGTTAAAACAATGTGAATCCAGTGGGGTTTGGATGCAAATGAAGATGAAGGAGAGGTGAAGAAGCCGAGGAAAATCGGTTCCAGGTGGAGAAGTAAATGGGAGAAGTGGCCTGCAGGCAGTTGATTAGACGGCTAGGTAGACTAAACGAAAAGGCTATGCGGGTAGATTGAGGAGTGGTACCTGTCCGTGTACGTGGCCATCCTTCTAGCGCTACATGTGCCACTGGCTAGTTGAGGTCACTCTTTCGAATCACCGTGGCGAGACATTTTATGATTCCTTTTTATTTCTGCACCCCCTCCTGACAGGTGGGACCTATGCAAACAGATATAAAAAATGTGTCATAGCTGGTTTGGATGGATATTGGCGCGTGCGTGGGAGACACAACATTCTCTGGTTAAGGAATATTCAGTTATCCTCAAAAAACAAAAAGAAAACCTTCTTCGTGCTTCCGCATGCACGAGAATTTGGTTCTGCTCGCAATATGGATGATACCTAGAGGATGAAGTTAACCCAGAGGCATGCTAGCATGGGAGACCTATTTCCGCTATACAGTACTACTCCGTATGTTCCTACTAGTAGTAGTACAACTGTGGTACACTTGATGGCCAAAGTATTATTCATTCGGTCCTCACAGTGAAGTGACAAGACCCTGCGCCTGAGGTAACACTATTCCAAGCGGCGTGTTTGGGTTACCAAAGTCAGCCTCACCTGGTGCACTGTGCAGTCACTGTCACCCCCGTTGTATAGAATGCCTCGCCTCGTCTCCCTCTCCCCTAGCACCACTCCATCTCCATCTCCGCCTCGCCGGAGATCCTGAGGTCACTCTTCATCATCTCACTGTGCCCCCGCGTACCCTCACCTTGCTCGCCTCCCCCAGTACCACTATTCCCTCGCTAGCCGCTCCAGCACCGAGAGCCTTCTCCCTCGTAAATCAAGCCCCAAAAAAACCCACCTTCCAAACTCCACCATGGCCGAACGCGAACCGCGCAGCATCCATATGATTCACGATTGGAGCAATCTCCCCAGTGACATCCTCGACCTCTATTGTTCGTGTATGGATATGTTGAGCGCCCTCCGGCTAGCTGCATGCTCGAGGGACATGCACACGGCCATCGTCGAAGTGAGGCCTAAGCTTTTCAAGACACCCTACTTGATGCTATCTCGTCTTGCGAGATTTCCTCACCATGATATGGAGGTGTACATGATGCCCCTCGACTTCAATCCGACCTCCATTAGCCGAAAATTCTTTGCAGGTATGTAGTAGGTCGCCATACATCATTTCCCCCGACTTCGATTTGATCACCATCGCCCGAAACTTCTTGGCAGGTATGTACTGGGTCGGCATGAACTCCCACTGGATGGCTGCCGTCTGAGAAGACCTGAAAAAGTTGGTGCTCGTGAACTTCCACACCTCCCATGAGATTATCCTTCCTACATTGGATTATATAGGGTTTTACCATCGCGGTCCAAGTCATCTAGATTACAAAGTTAGTTGGACGCTCCTTGTTTTGCAGGAGATTGTAATCTGCCAAGTGCCCACACAAGATGCGAATTACGCAGACTTCAAGCTAATTTCCTTGTTCGACCACGGACTCGCCTATCTTTCCGCTGGCACCTTCTTTAGCTGGAGACAACTCACCTCGCAGTGGATCGTCAAAGCTGATACACACTTCTGTGATGCTATTGAACACAATGGCATCATCTACGCGATCGACAAGGTAGATGGCACCACGTATTGCTGGGACGGTGCATGTAAGTTATTTCCGTCTGATGTTAATGATAACGCCATGACACTGTTTGAACTTTTTGTGATGATCGTCATATCCCTGTTTGAGCAGAATTTGAGTAGAACTATGGCGTTGTATTAGAGATGCCGTAAATCAACTATATTTGGAATGAGTTAATTCATGCGATTGTGACCATGTCATTACAACCAATTTGTACGCCTGAATAATCAAATGGTTAGGAAGATATGGATATTCTCCTTATTATATAGTAATCTATATACTACTAAATATGAGTGTGTATCAATGGCCATGTTAGTTTCCTCATTTTCATGATGTAGAAACATGCATCACACCATTGGTTTCATCTAACCATACATTAAGGAAGTAAATGTGCATATGGAGAACTCTATATTTGGAAGTAGTGAAATCCTGTAATGCTTACCATGTGTACATACCTATATTCGTCCTTCAGCAATCAATGGCTAGAATAATATCCTCACAAAAATTTTGCCCACAGAACATCAGTATAGAACAATGCATGGTCTGTTAGTTTTCTTGAAGAATTTGTTTGTGAGGACAGAACATGATTACATAACATGCATGACATGGTAGTTTCCTGTGAAGAATCGATTGCGAGATAAAATGAGTATAACCATGCATGGCACTTCTATATTTTCGAACCCAATATACATTTCCTTGTATTTTCTTCTCAGTTTCAATAGAGACATATCAATGTTGTTTCTTGCACTATCCTACCCATACTCTAAACAATGCTGATCTTACATTAACAATGCCCGTCCTTTTTGATATGATGAAGTGTCCCTACAGTTACTGCCCTTTGTAATCGCACCACCTTTGCCAAAAACAGGGAAGCACAACTGGTTCCTCACTCGATCAGACGACATCAAAAGACTGATGATCATTCGCACACATGAGCCGGAAAGTTATATTGCAAAAACCTGATACGTCTCCAACGTATCTATAATTTTTGATTGTTCCATGCTATTATATTATCTGTTTTGGATGTTTATGGGCTTTATTTTACACTTTTATATTATTTTTGGGACTAACCTATTAACCTAGAGCCCAGTGCCAGTCCTGTTTTTTCCCTTGTTTCAGTGTTTCGAAGAAAAGGAATATCAAACGGAGTCCAAACGGAATGAAACCTTCGGGAGAGTTATTTTTGGAACAGAAGCAATCCAGGAGACTTGGAGTGCACGTCAGGGAAGCAATGAGGTAGCCACGAGGTAGGGCGGCACGCCTGCCCCCCTGGGCGTGCCCCCACCCTTGCGGGCCCCTCGTGGCTCCCCTGACCGACTTATTTCGCCTATATATTTCCATATACCCTAAAAACATCGGGGAGCAGAATAGATTGGGAGTTCCGCCGCCGCAAGCCTCTGTAGCCACCAAAAACCAATCGGGACCCTGTTCCGGTACCCTGCCGGAGGGGGGGATCCCTAACCGGTGGCCATCTTCATCATCCCGGCGCTCTCCATGACGAGGACGGAGTAGTTCACCCTCGGGGCTGAGGATATGTACCAGTAGCTATGTGTTTGATCTCTCTCTCGTGTTCTTGATGTGGCACGATCTTGATGTATCGCGAGCTTTGCTATTATAGTTGGATCTTATGATGTTTCTCCCCTCTACTCTCTTGTAATGGATTGAGTTTTCCCTTTGAAGTTATCTTATCGGATTGAGTCTTTAAGGATTTGAGAACACTTGATGTGATGCTCCCACATCCATAGCATGAGTAGTTGAAGCAAGTGAATGATTTGAAATTCGAGTTATTTCAAAGAATAACACTCTTATATATTACCGCACTTGATGGGTATCGAGTGCGTTGTTGCATTGTCACTTTGGCAGACCTTTTCCGCTTCCCGGTATGGAGCCGACAGTCATCCACTTGAGGGAAATTTCCTACTGTCCTACAAACCTCTGCACTTGGAGGCCCAACAATGTCTACAAGGAGAAGGTTGCGTAGTAGACATCAAAAACCCACTGTGTACAAGCACCGTGAAATACGTGAGTATCCGGACAGTGGTTGTTACGTCTATGAGCAGGATACCAGCTTGTTGGGGCCTTGATGATTTTTGAGTTGGAGGCGGGTAAACAGCCTTGGTTCACACTCTCTGTTTCTCGGACTCAATTATCCGATTAACCAGGAGATCACCATTGGCAAGGACCTTGATGGCAGTGAGGATCTGTTTGCTATGGAAAACTCTGTCTACACGGCGAGCCCTAGGACTTCGGGAGCAAACTCCCCTGATTGTCAACGATATAGCCTACAGCCAAAAGAAGGTGAGAATGACAAAGGCATCTGGATTAACTTTGATCCTTGGATGTCTCAAGTCCGATAGGCAGTGATGTGGTTCAAGCCTTCAAGTTGATAGGTAATTTGGCTGTTGTGTCGAAAAGGTGGAGTACAAGTGTCTCCAGATCACTGGTCGCTGAAGCGGGGCTGCAAATTATGATGGTGTTGGATCATCCCTCTTCGAATGACTTCTTGTCTTTGCTGCTTGTTCTGGATGGGTAGTTCTCTATTTTGTTATGCATATTCCTTCTCATTTGGTCATCCTCGTCTATGTCACTCTTACTCTGTAATAGTTGCCTTATTTAGAATGGCATTCTCATCTGGATCACGAGAGTCTCAGCGCTGCAGATGGGTGCGTTTTGGTGGTGTAGCAAGACTTCTTATGAGCTATCATGTCTTGTTGTTTATGTCAGTAGTAGTCACTAGTCAGTGTTTGAATGTTGTATATATCATTGTTTCGAACTGTTTATTGTCTCGAACTGCTGGTGGGCTAAATGAGGGCATCACCATTCTCCAGTGTTCAGAGTATATCTCATTTTTTCAAGTTATAATTTGAGCTTAGTGTCTTTTCGATGATGTACACTTGTTTGGGCCAGTGAGGTGTCGTTGAATATGGGATGAGTAGTAACGCAATGCCAAATAGGTCACTTATGACTCTCAGGCCGGGCTCTCAAGAAAAGAAAGAATAACGACTCTTAGGCGGACATGTGGGCGCCACCGGTGTTTTCGTGCGCTTGCGCGCCGCGCCGAGAGCATATTGGCGCGTGTTCGAAATTCATGCTACCTTTTCATCCCCAGTCTCCCGCCCCTCCCCCACCTTTGGAATCTCGATTCCTACTCCAGTTCCCCCAAATCCCCTTTCTGTACTCCCTGTACTCAAGCGCACTGTCATGTCGCCGGTCAAAGCGGATCTCCAAGCTGGAGATCCGGAGGTCCGTCCTACCTTTGGGCGCTGTGTGCTGTCAATCAACAGTGGCATGGCGGCGCTTGACGGCCAGTTTTCCGACAAAGTGCTGATGGTAACCATCAACGGCGACCGGCCTCCCGTCTCGTCGGACGACCTTGTCAAAGCTCTTTGCATTGCGCACGGCATCCAGATAAGTGACTTGCTCGTCGAAGTTTGTCCGCCACCGGCTGATTTCTTCGTTAGGTTCCGGACAAGTTTCGACTGCAGTCGTGTGTTCAAATATTCCCATTGTTGGTTCTGCGATGGCGCGCTTGTGAGCTTTGATCGGTGGCACCCAGGGCTCGGTGCCCTCTGAGCTTGAGTTTTTAACAAATCTTACCTTCCACGGCATGCCTCGACATGCTTGGAACAGCGAGTCCATGAATGAGCTTATCAATGACCTTGGAGGTGAGCTTGTAAGTATGTTTGTTCCTCCAGATAGCTGGGCTCTGACAGTTATGGCTTGGATGAAGAAGCCGTCCACCATACCGAAGGTGATTGGTGTTGAGATACCGGTGCAGGAACCAGGGTTGTACTATTCGTCGCCACCACGGCCGCCGTAGACCATGTTAGGGATGTACCTGTATCGAGTGGTTGTGCATGTCGAAGAAGTGGTCAATCCATCAATCGAAGTCCTACTGCTACCGCTGGTGCCAGGGTCCGTCGACGACATCCATTACAGGAGTCCATGTCAGACTTTCCCCGTGTTGCTCGGAACGATGGATGGCATAGGGCCTACTCCATCGCGCGGCGGAGGCCACTACTTGTTTGGGAGAAGAGGCGGGGCTGGCTACCTGGATGTGCTCTAATTTGAGGTAACAACTTAATCTTGTCATATACTAGTTAAATCCGAGCTATCGGTGTGAAGCACTGGTGTGCTAGTACATTTGATTGTGACCTATTCTATTTTTGTACCTGAACTTTTTTTAGAAAGGGTTGTACGTCAACTTAATGTGCTGGCAGAACTTATTGTGTTGTCTGTCTGTTTTGTTTGCACAACATTCAAGATATTTCCCCGTCATTGATAAAGACGATGAACCGTTATGTACGAGTTCGTTGGTTTGAACATAGCCCTACCCGTAGCGATCCACTGCCTCCACCCTAATTGTGTCGCCTGCGTGAAATTTTTGTATGCAAGTTCAGTGTGCTATGATGTTCTATATGATTGTGTCAACTATATAAGTTTTTACTGAGCATCAGCAATGCATATGGCGGAAAGATGTATTTACGAGCATCGACCGATGGTTCTCTCTCTCTCACACACACACACACGCACACATACACACAAGTGGGACCCGTTGAATTATTTCTTCGCTCGTGACAGCTTTTAATTAGGTTCCACTGTACTCTAATTTTTTTCTTAAGTTATTGACTGAGCTCAGTGACTTCAAAAAGTTGTATAGAAGCCTGGGCCTTTCCGGCGTCGCTGAATGTGGGCAGAGTAGCCATGTAAAGTTGTACTGTACTACACAGGCCTTTTTTTGAACATCAGCAATGCAACTAGGCCGACAGTTGTACACAATATCCGGGTCAACTTGTTATTCTCCGCCCCGCTGGGCTGCAAATCTTTCCTAGGAGGGATGCATTAGGCTTAACAAGAAAATGGGCTTTAAGAAATAATAAATGTGATGTAATTATAAAAACTGGGCAGTAACTATAAAAAATTCACCAAACACGTAATTAGTTTAAAATATATTATTTTTGGATTTTGAAAATTTTAATTTCATTACTTGTTGCGCGCGCAATATTTCGTCGGATTTCTCCGTAATTGTCGGGGGCGTCGTGTGATAACCCACAAGTATAGGGGATCGCAACAGTTTTCGAGGGTAGAGTATTCAACCCAAATTTATTGATTCGACACAAGGGGAGCCAAAGAATATTCTCAAATATTAGCAGTTGAGTTGTCAATTCAACCACACCTGGATAACTTAGTATCTGCAGCAAAGTATTTAGTAGCAAAGTAGTATGGAAGTAACGGTAACGGTAGCAAAAGTAATATTTTTGGGTTTTGTAGTGATTGTAACAGTAGCAAAGGAAAAGTAAATAAGCGAAGAACAATATGTGAGAAGCTCGTAGGCATTGGATAGGTGATGCAGAATTATGCCGGATGCAGAAAAATAAAATTGTCAAACTCATCTAAGCACTGTCTAGCAAACTTATAGTGAGGAATATCACCTTCATCAAATCTATAGAGAGAATTTACCTTTACTACCTGTGTCGGGTTATCAAGGCTGTGTACTTATTCAATAGGTAATGGATTAAAATCATATATTTCTTCAACAGGCGGTAAATTAAGACCATGTATTTCTTCAATAGGAGGTAAATTCTTAACATCTTTAGCTTTAACATCTTCAGCTTTAATACCTTTTTCTTTCATAGATTTCCTTGCCTCTTGCATATCTTAAGGACTGAGAAATAGAACACCCCTTTTCTTCGGAGTTGGCTTAGGATTTAGTTCAGGAAGTGTCCAATTATTTTCATTGGTCAACATATTATTCAATAGAATTTCAGCTTCATCTGGTGTTCTTTCCCTAAAAACAGAACTAGCACAACTATCCAGGTGGTCTCTGGAAGCATCGATTAGTCCATTATAAAAGATATCAAGTATTTCATTTTTCTCAGGAGGATGATCAGGCAAAGCATTAAGTAATTGGAGAAGCCTCCCCCAAGCTTGTGGGAGACTCTCTTGTGCAATTTGCGCAAAATTATATATTTCCCTTAAGGCAGCTTGTTTCTTATGAGCGGGGAAATATTTAGCAGAGAAGTAATAAATCATGTCCAGGGGACTACGCACACAACCAGGATCAAGACAATTAAACCATATCCTAGCATCACCCTTTAATGAGAACGGAAATATTTTAAGGATATAATAGTAGCGAGTTTTCTCATCATTAGTGAACAAGGTGGCTATATCATTTAATTTAGTAAGATGTGCCACAACAGTTTCAGATTCATAGCCATAAAAAGGATCAGATTCAACCAAAGTAATTATATCAGGGTCGACAGAGAATTCATAATCCTTATCAGTAACTATGATAGGTGAAGTAGCATAAGCAGGATCATATTTCATTCTAGCATTCAGAGTTTTTTGTTTCTGCTTAGCTAATAATTTCTTAAGATCACTTCTATCATTGCAAGCAAGAAAGTCTCTAGCAGTTTCTTCATCCATAACATAGCCCTCAGGCACAACAGGCAATTCATATTTAGGGGGAGAATATTCATCATCACTTTCATCAATATTATCAGTTTCAATAATTTCATTCTCTCTAGCCCTAGCAAGTTGTTCATCAAGAAATTCGCCAAGTGGCACAGTAATATCAAGCATAGAAGTAGTTTCATCATAAGTATCATGCATAGTAGAAGTGGCATCATCAATAACATGTGACATATCAATATTAATAGCAGAAGCAGGTTTAGGTGTCGCAAGCTTACTCAAAACAGAAGGTAGATCCATTGGTTGTCTTCCCTAGCAACAGGCTCGATGTGATAGCATCGTCCTTTGTAACGATCAAGTGCAGAGCTAGATGGCAGTTCCTTACCTCCCCTCGTAGTTGAGGGATAAATTTTTGTTTTCGCGTCTTTCACGTTCTTCATAGTGACCAGCAGATATAAATCCCAAGTGACTCAAAGAATAGAGCTATGCTCCCCGGCAACGGCGCCAGAAAATAGTCTTGATAACCCACAAGTATAAGGGATCGCAACAGTTTTCGAGGGTAGAGTATTCAACCCAGATTTATTAATTCGACACAAGGGGAGCCAAAGAATATTCTCAAGTATTAGCAGTTGAGTTGTCAATTCAACCACACCTGGATAACTTAGTATCTGCAGCAAAGTATTTAGTAGCAAAGTAGTATGGAAGTAACGGTAACGGTAGCAAAAGTAATATTTTTGGGTTTTGTAGTGATTGTAACAGTAGCAACGGAAAAGTAAATAAGCGAAGAATAATATGTGAAAAGCTCGTAGGCATTGGATAGGTGATGGAGAATTATGCCGGATGCGGTTCATCATGTAACAGTCATAACATAGGGTGACACATAACTAGCTCCAATTCATCAATGTAGTGTAGGCATGTATTCCGAATATAGTCATACGTGCTTATGGAAAAGAACTTGCATGACATCTTTTGTCCTACCCTCCCGTGGGAGCGGGGTCCTAACGGAAACTAAGGGATATTAAGGCCTCCTTTTAATAGAGTACCGGACCAAAGCATTAACACATAGTGAATACATGAACTCCTCAAACTATGGTCATCACCGGGAGTCGTCCCGATTATTGTCACTTCGGGGTTGCCGGATCATAACACATAGTAGGTGACTATAGACTTGCAAGATAGGATCAAGAACTCACATATATTCATGAAAACATAATAGGTTCAGATCTGAAATCATGGCACTCGGGCCCTAGTGACAAGCATTAAGCATAGCAAAGTCATAGCAACATCAATCTCAGAACATAGTGGATACTAGGGATCAAACCCTAACAAAACTAACTCGATTACATGATAAATCTCATCCAACCCATCATCGTCCAGCAAGCCTACGATGGAATTACTCACGCATGGCGGTGAGCATCATGAAATTGGTCATGGATGATGGTTGATGATGATGACGGCGACGGATTCCCCTCTCCGGAGCCCCGAACGGACTCCAGATCAGCCCTCCCGAGAGAGTTTAGGGCTTGGCGGCGGCTCCGTATCATAAAACGCGATGAATCCTTCTCTCAGATTTTTTTCTCCCCGAACACGAATATATGGAGTTGGAGTTGAGGTCGGTGGAGCTCCAGGGGGCCCACGAGGCAGGGGCGCGCCCCCACCCTCGTGGAAAGAGTGTGTGCCCCCTGGTCTTGATTCTTTGGCCAGTATTTTTCATTATTTCCAAAAATAATCTCCGTGAAGTTTCAGGTCATTTCGAGAAATTTTGTTTCTGCACAAAGATAACACCATGGCAATTTTGCTGAAAACAGCGTCAGTCCAGGTTAGTTCCATTCAAACCATGCAAGTTAGAGTCCAAAACAAGGGCAAAAGTGTTTGGAAAAGTAGATACGACGGAGACGTATCATCGTGCAACTTATGCCAAAGGATGGCTTATCATGGTGGGGGAGATTAAGACATCGCCGGTGCCTGGAAACGGGATAAGGCGTAGACATGTACGCCGACGCATCTTACCCAGGTTCGGGGCTCTCCTAGGAGATAACACCCCTAATCCTGCTCTGGGGTCTCCGCATGATCACTAAATCAACAATGGTCGCTACAAGCTTGCTCCTTGAGCAGTTTCTCTTGAGGAGGAAGGAGGACAAGGCTAGCCCTAGCTTCACACTCTCTAAGTGTGTGTATGGTCTCTATGAGGCTGAACCCTTTGCATGGGTGCCCTGGGGGGGTTTATATAGGCCTACCCCCAGGGGTACAACGGTAATCTGGCCGGGTGTAGGACCCGGCTGTCAGTGTCTCTGGTGGCCGGCTTCTCCGCCGGCAGCTAGGGCCCGCCACTTGGTGGGACCCGCCGGCTGTCTCGTACTTCACTGAAGGCTGCGCCCGCCACTTGCGGGTCCTGCCGGCTGCTTAGTACTATGGTTGTGCCACTGATGATGCACGCTTTGTCGGAGGGAGCGTGGCTACAGTGCTACCGCCTGGTGGGCGTTCACTGTAGCCATCCCCCGTCTCTTCTGATTAATGGGGTTCAGACTTTGAGGGAAGGGGAGGGACGCCTAGTGGGGTGTCGGCCTCCCCGTCCCGACTAGTCAGGGCATGCCGCCTTCTGGCTTCTCACAGACAAGTAGGGCCCACCGCCCGCGGGCCGTACTGACAACCGTAGTGGGGCCATGGCCCCCTCTGCCATGGGTGATGTCATGGGCCGCGTGGCAACATTGCTGCGTTGGGCGAGAGATGTCCGCCTAGTACGCTGTACTGTGGCCATGCTCGCCCTGGATTCGGGGGTGGCAGGTTGTACTGTAGCCACGCCCCGTCTCGTCGTAATTATGTGGGTGCTAACTTTCAAGGGAGCGGAGGAGGGCCGCCTGCTAGGAGTCGGCCCACCTCATGACCACCATCAGGGGGTTGCCGCCTTCTGGCAACTAGCCGCTTGGACCAACCGGCACCGAGAAGGCGGCTCTTCGCCTTTGAGCCTTGAGGGGCGCAGCCGGCCCCGATGTCTTGAAATACTGCGGGAGGCTGATGAGGCTACCCGTGGTCATTTACTCCGACGGTAGTCCCCGAAGCTGGTGGGGCGCCATGGCTGAAAGAGGCGAGGAGCCTCAGCAGCTTCCTACTGCGAGTGGTCTGGTTGCTTCGCTTCGTCCGTTTTCCGGAGCGCCGACTGGTGGGTGTCGGGTGCGACCAGGCAAGCCGCCTGGTGATTTCGAATCGTCGTGACGGGAGCCAAGTGGCACGCCAGCCGGGTACCAGGCTTGCCATCCGCTGCCCGCACGCCACGCGGCGCCAGCCAGTCGGGCCAGCCTGCCAGCCCACGCGCGACGGAGCGTCGCTGCAGGCTGGGGCCTGCCAGTACCGTGCCTCGGTGAGTGCGTAGATCCGCTACGGCCGAGGCGGACGGTTAGGATTCCATGGCGTAGTAACTACACGCCGTTACTGCACGGTAAATGCGGGGTCATGGGGTCGTGGGCGCAGTTAATCCCACGACCCCCCACGTTCTCGCCCCTCGGCTCCGCCGCCTGGGGCTATAAGTAGGGGGAGGAGGGGGGCGGTAGACGCACGCACGCCCTCTTCTCCCTTCTCCTTTCTTCTTCCTCCCACTGCCGCTGCAGCACTCCCGCCTCTGGCCGAAGTGATGTCGCAGCCCATCGTTTCCGAGCATATCCTCCCCGTGGCGTCGCTGCTCCACCGCGGGCTCGCTCGTTCTTCACCGCGCCGGGACTCCGTCGAGCTCAACCTCCCATGGCGCGCGAACGGGCCGGAGCCTGGGACGGCTCCAAAGTCCATGAGGATCACCTCGCTTTCTTCCGCCAGACACGGCGGCTGCCCGGCGAGAACTACGTGCAGTACGCGTTCCGCGTGAGATGGAGATCTCACCGGCGCCGGAGGACGGTGAGCGTGTCGTCTTTCGGTCGCATTTCCGTCGCGGCTTCGGCCTGCCGGCAAGCAGCTTCTTCCGCTCCTTTATCCAATTCTATCGACTTCAGCCGCACCACCTCACACCGAACACGGTGGTGCTGCTGTTTGCCTTTGTCACGCTCTGCGAGATTTACCTCGGCGTCCTCCCCACCCTCGAGCTTTGGGGGGAGTTATTCTACACCAAGCTCGGCACCGCCGCCAAGAAGGAGGCGGCTCAGTGCGGAGCCTTCGTCGCGGTGCGACGTCCGGGTGCTGGGAACTGCTTCCCGACCATCAACTTGACACAGTCGGTCAAGTTGTGGCAAAAATCTTACTTCTACGTCAAGAATGTCCATCCGACGCAGGACTTCGTCAATCTGCCGGCTTATACAGCCAGCCCGCCGACTGAGCCCCGCACCAACTGGACTTTCAAGCCGAAGACGCTGTCGGCCGCCTCCACCGCCGCCATAGCCCGGCTCAAGGTGATGACGGAGTCGGAGGGCCTCAAGGCGTCGGACCTGCTGACCGCCTTCGTGGTGCGCCGGGTGCTCCCTCTTCAAGTCCGGCCTCACATGATCAGCCGGATGAGCGGGCATCGAGACCCGTGCCGGATGTGCACCAAGGAGATGCCGGACACGGAGGTGGCCCGGCTGGTGAACCACATCTCGAACTGCAAAATCTCGTAGGCGGAGTGGCAATTCGGCATGCGTCCATACTCCTGCGCAGACCCGCCACCCGCGGTGAGTCCTTAACTCTTTTTTCGGTTTATTCGTCGGGTTATGCTTTGCCGCCTGATCATTCGGTCACGATGCAGATCCTCACATCCCAGCAGGCAGCCGACACCCTAGAACAGGGCCATGAGTATCTGCCGGACCGGTCGGTGAGTGACGCGGACGACCCCGACTTGGGGGCAGCCGCCATGGAGGAGGAGGACGCCACAGGTGGCGGATGCGGAGCAGGCGGCTCCGGAGGAGGCGGTGTCGAGGATTGGCCCGATGACGACGACTAGGAGGCCGAACCGCGCCGCTCGCAGGGCGTCGACAAGGCGGGCACGGGTTCCTCAGCGGCGCCGGCCGCCCCAGGCGGCGCGCCAAAGCGCCGAGCCGGCCCACCGCTGTTCGGCAGCCGGCCGAAGAAGCCCCAGAACACGGCCGCCGCGACCAGGCTGTAACACCCCGGATGTAACTTTCCATATTTGTAACTCCAACTCTTGCCATTTTCGGCTATGTGTTATGATATTCCCTCCGTGGTCGAGTTTTGTTTTTCGTTTTGCATTTTGTTCATGTCATGCATCTCATATCATGTCATCATGTGCATTGCATTTGCATACGTGTTCGTCTCATGCATCCAAGCATTTTCCCCGTTGTCCGTTTTGCAATCCGGCGCTTCCACCTCCTCCGGCGCATCCCTCTTGTTTTCTTTTCGTGAGCGGGTGTTGAACGTTCTCGGAATGGACCGAGGCTTGTCAAGTGGCCTTGGTATACCACCGGTAGACCACCGGTCAAGTTTCGTTCCATTTGGAGGTCGTTTGGTACTCCAACGGTTAACCGGGTAACCACAAAGTCCTTTTGTGTGTTGCATCAAAACCCCCTCAAAACCAGCCCAAAACTCCTCTAAGTCACTTCCATTCTGTAGGTCATTCGATCACGATCGTGTGGGCGAAAACTGCACCTCATTTGGACTCTCCTAGCTCCCTCTACCTATATGTACACCTCCCCTCCCGAAACATTCGCAGTCCAAACCCTAAAAATCGCCTCCGGCGCCGCCGGACGGAACCGCGCCACCGCCCGCAGCCAGTCAACGCCTGCCACGTGGCGCCCCACCGCAGCGTGCGCCGCCGGCCCGCCGGTCCCGTGGCT
>NC_057802.1:166800200-166852579 GCF_018294505.1 Triticum aestivum
CCCCGTCGAGCCGTACGCCACCCCGCGGCCAAGCGCTCCCAGCCATCCGCCGCCGCTCCGGTGCCCCCCTCCGGTCTCCCTCGCCATCCCTCTCCCTCCGGTAGAAGCTCTGGCGAGCTCGAGCAGTTCCATCGCCGGCGGGTGCCAGGGCCCGATCCAGATCTCCAGCTAGGGTTGAATTCTCCTTCCCCAAATTTTTTAAGTCTTCAAGATTTTGACATTACGTGCACCTGTTCATCGCATCATAACTCTCTGCATATAGCTCCGTTTCACGCGTGTAATATATCGAAATGTTCGTATTGTGATGCTCTTCGTTTTGTTAAATTGCACTATGTTCATTAGAGTCCATCTTAATGCCCAAATCTCGGGTGCAAGAGTGCTAGTTGCTGTTATCTGCTGTTACTTATCAGAACTTGTGGATTTGTTATTTTTGTTGCATTTAATCTGTGCATCTTACAGGCATGAGCTCGACATGTGTTTTGTTGTATGCCATGCTATCTTTACAGAGGTGTATGCCATGTATTTTTGTGATCTCTGTGGTGACTAACACAAGCATGCAAACTAGGCCCCGTAATGTTTCTGATTTCAGGGACTTAGTATTTTCTGAGTCTTTGTCTGCTGTTATTTTGTTGCCATGTAAACTTGATGCTACAGAGAGATCCATGCATATTTTGGAGATGTTCAGTAAGGATGTTTTGTAGATATTGTTGTAATTGATGCATTCCTGCCCTTTTTTGCAATTATGGAGTGCCAGAGCATGACTCAATCTTGCTCTACTTTTGCTATAAAATATTTCTGGCAGATTGTTTACATGTTATTCAATTTTGCCAAGCTTGTTGTAGTTGTTTCATACATGCTATGTACTTGCTCTTGCCATAGATAGCTTCATAAACATGCCTTCTTGCTGTAGGTATGCTTGTTTTGTCATGCATTGCCTTGTGGTGAGTGCATCAAGCTCACCAAGATGCCTTCATATTATTGTTTCTGCCATGCTCTGTTTTCTGCAAAGTCTGAAACCTGTTAACGAAACTTTCTATGTTTACATGTTTGCCATCATATCTTCTGGTCCATTTTGGCTTATGGTCAGTAAGGGAATTTTGTTATATGCATTTATTAGAATACCGCCATGCCTTGTTTTGCCATGTTAAGTTCCTGTAGCATGTCGTTTGCTTGCTCTGAACATTGCTACCTCATGCTGTTTCAGGCATGTCCAGTAATTTTTCACTGTCTGTGAACCTGTTATCTTTTGCACTTTTGCCATGCTGGTTTGAACCTCTTATGTTGTGATCTAGCCGTATCTCAGTGTTCATCTTTTGTCAAGCATCTCCTGTAGATTTCTGCCATATGCTTTGTTGCTATGTTGGAGTTCCGTAGGATTGTTAGTTGTTGCATTTTAAGTGCTATCATGCTGTTAATAGCAGATTCGTGTCATTCTTGTTTTGCTTGCCATTTGCAAACCGTGCATCCGTTTCCGGTGATCTTTATATCGATTTCAACTGAAATCATCTCATCTTTCCAGTGGCATGCTTGGTTTGCCAAGTTACTGCCTTGTTCATCATTTTTCTTCCGGAGCACGCATATGCATCGCATATCATATCTTGCATATCATTCATGTATTGCATCATGTTGCTTGTGCATTCCCCGTGATTGATTGTGGTTCCGTTGCTTGTGTTCTTGTTGTGGGTAGAGCCGAGAGACGAGTTCGTGAATGAGGAACCTGTTGAGTACGCTTACGAGGATCAAGCTTTCGACAACTCTAAGAACCTTGCAGGCAAGATGACCACCCCTCGAAATCACTTCTATCTTTGCTTTGCTAGTTGTTCGCTCTTTTGCCATGCTGCGCTACCTACCTTTTGCTATATCATGCCTCCCATATTGCCATGTCAAGCCTCTAACCATCCTTTCCTAGCAAACCGTTGTTTGGCTAAGTTACCGCTTTTGCTCAGCCCTTCTTATAGCGTTGCTAGTTGCAGGTGAAGTTGAAGTTTGTTCCATGTCGGAACATGGATATGTTGGGATATCACAATATCTCTTATTATATTAATGCATCTATAAATATGGTAAAGGGTGGAAGGCTCGGCCTTATGCCTGGTGTTTTGTTCCACTCTTGCCGCCCTAGTTTCTGTCATACCGGTGTTATGTTCCTTGAGTTTGTGTTCCTTACGCGGTCGGGTGATTTATGGGACCCCCTTGACAGTTCGCTTTGAATAAAACTCCTCCAGCAAGTCCCAACCTTGGTTTTACCATTTGACCACCTACCACCTACACTTCCCTTGGGTTTTCGCGAGCCCGAGGGTCATCTTATTTTAGACCCCCACGGGCCAGTGCTCCTTCGAGTGTTGATTCGAACCGAGCTGCCTGCGGGGCCACCTTGGGGAAACTTGAGGACTGGTTTTACTCGTAGCTAGTCTCATCCGGTGTTGCCGTGAGAACGAGATATGTGCAGCTCCTATCGGGATTTGTCGGCACATCGGGCGGCTTTGCTGGTCTTGTTTTACCATTGTCGAAATGTCTTGTAAACTGGGATTCCGAGACTGATCGGGTCTTTCTGGGAGAAGGTTTATCCTTCGTTGACCGTGAGAGCTTATAATGGGCTAAGTTGGGACACCCCTGCAGGGTATTATCTTTCGAAAGCCGTGCCCGCAGTTATGAGGCAGATGGGAATTTGTTAATATCCGGTTGTAGGGAACTTTTCACTTGACTTAATTAAAATACATCAACCGTGTGTGTAACTGTGATGGTCTCTTCTCGGCGGAGTCCGGGAAGTGAACACGGTTTGAGTTATGAATGACGTAAGTAGGAGTTCAGGATCACTTCTTGGTCATTACTAGTTGACGACCGTTCCGTTGCTTCTCTTCTCGCTCTCATTTGCGTATGTTAGCCACCATATATGCTTAGTGCCTGCTGTAGCTCCACCTCATTACACCATCCTTTCCTATAAGCTTAAATAGTCTTGATCTCGCGGGTGTGAGATTGCTGAGTCCTCGTGACTCACAGATTCTACCAAAACAGTTGCAGGTGCTGACGATGCCATTGCAGATGATGGGATCGACCTCAAGTGGGAGTTCGACGAGGAACGTGGTCGTTACTATGTGTCTTTTCCTGATGATCAGTAGTGGAGCCCAGTTGGGACGATTGGGGATCTAGCTTTTGGGGTTATCTTATTTTCATTTGGATCTTGACCGTAGTCGGTCTATGTGTGTATTTTGGATGATGTATGAATTATACTTATGTATTGTGTGAAGTGGCGATTTTAAGCCAACTCTCGTTATCCCATTCTTGTTCATTACATGGGATTGTGTGAAGACGACCCTTCTTGCGACAAAACCACAATGCGGTTATGCCTCTAAGTCGTGCCTCGACACGTGGGAGATATAGCCGCATCGTGGGCGTTACACAGGCGGCAGGAGGCTGCCGCCAAGGCGGACCAGTTCCAGAGGACGACGAACCAGCCCCCGACGGTGTCTGCGTAAGTGCTTGACTCTTCTTGCGTTTTCCTTTCATCTTTCTTGCAAAACTCCTTCTGAGTTTCTTCTTGTCTTGCTCGAACAGGGCCCCGCTCTCTCTTGAGCGGTCGGCCTCTGCTTCCGTGATCGGGGTGGCGGAAGGCTCCGCCGACACCCGCCGCATGGACCAACGCGCTGAGCTCTAGGCAGCGACGGAGCGGAACGCGCGGGAGGCACGCGAGGAGCGGGAAGAGGCGGAGCGGCAGAAAGCGGCGGCGACTAAGGCGGCGCAGGCCGAAGCCGCCGCGGCCACCAAGGCTTATGCCGACGCCGCGGCCAAGAAGCGGGCGGACGCGGTCGCCAAGGCGCGGGAGGCAGAGGTGGCCGTCAGCTGGGCTCCGCAACTCATCATCCCTCTGCGCTCCGTGCCACCCGCGCCCGAGACCCCGGCGCCGACTGGAGGAGCCGGCAACAACCGTCCGGTCATGGAGAGGGGAGGGGGCGACGTGATCATCTTGGGGGCGGAGGTGCCCTCGCAAGCGCCGATTGCTAACGCGTAGAGCAGTCGGCCTGAAGTGCCACCGGCGCCACCAGCTGGCAATGAGTTGGTGGTGGGCTCGACTCCGGTGGTCCGCACTCCGGGGTGCCATCATTCAGAGAAGGCGGCGTCAGCGCCAAGGCCGGTGGAGTTCGGGGCCGCAAACTCTTCGGCCCCTCACGCCGAGGCCAGCAGCGCCGTCCCACTGGAGTGGACTCCTAGGGGCGGGACGAGCGTGCTGAATCGGGCCACGAATGACGTCCAGGCCCATCTTCAGGCCCAAGGCGCCGCCCTCCAGCCGTACACAAAGGAGTTCTTGGCGACGCGTACAGCCATCCGGGTATGTCTCTTGATTAATGTTTTTGATTCTTGAAATCTTCCCTGGGGGCGCGCCAGTGCACCCACTGGGTGTAGCCCCCGGGTTCCGAGCCGGCTGCTGAGCAGGTGGCTTGGAACTTAAAGGCATGTTCTGAGTGCTGACTTTTTCTTTTTTTTTCTATTGTCATCGTTGCAGGATTACCACAACATTCGCGCGGCCGCCTTCAACTCCCAGGTCTGGGAGCTGGCCAAGCGGAGTGCCGACCTGTCCGACAGCCGGAGTAAGCCTTCAGCTTTTCTCTCTTGCGGCAGTGCGTTAGCGCACCCGCGGGGTGTAGCCCCCGAGATTCGGGCTGACTGCTGAGCAGTCGGGCCAGATCTCCCGCCAACCACTTTTCTTCTTTGTTGATTGTTGATTGTATTTTCTTTCTTGTCCTTGCAGGAGCCAATGCCACCTTGCAGCAGGGGGAAGCCCAAACCGAACTATGCGCCAAGGAGGAGTGCCGCAAGGCGGTCGAGGAGCGTGACCGCCTGGCCCAGAACCTGGCGTACCAGGCGGACCAGCACAAGGCGGAGCTCCAGAAGCTCAAGGAGGCGGAGGACGCCCTCACGGCCGGGTTCGAGACTCAGCGCTCGAACTGGGTCGAGAAGGAGAAGGCTCTATCCGACGGCTACAGCCAGATCGAGGACATGCTCGATGGTGAGTCATCCTTTCCTTTATTTTGCGTGCCGACTTCTCATATGAGCCGGCTTCCGACTTCATACTTCTTTTTCCTTCTTGAACAGAGTACTTTCCTGGTCACGCCGTTGCCGCAGGCCAAGCCGTCGAGGCTCGCCACGACAAGCGAAGGCTGGCTGGAGCAGAAATCGCGCCCAATGCCCCACGGACCCTTGGCGAGCAGCTTCTCGCCGTTCAAGCTCGTCTCTAGCCGGCTCATCGGGCGTTCCATCATCTGCAGCATGTCGGAGCCCAGGTGGTTTCCGCCCTCTGGCCAGGTACTCCAGCTCTGCGCACCCCCAGTCGGACCGCCGACTGGTTAGAGGTGGATGTCGGCCCCTTCGAGGCGTGGAAGGGCTCCGCATCCTGGGCAAGCGCACAGCGGGACTTGGAGTTCGTCAAGGAATGGTATCATGGGCTATGCCTAGCCCAGTTGGCCACATTCCGGCTTGAAGCTAGCGAGGAGTTGGCGGCGGTGGCACCCGCGCTCTATCATCGCGCCGCAGCGATCACCGAGTACACTAATACTAGTGTCTTCCTCCCCGAGCTAGACGAAGAGGGTGCCGAGGTGCCACCCAACTAGTTCGGGCTGAACTCGAAAGGCAGCGAGGACTCGGTGGAGGAGATCGTCTCCATCGATGAGGGTGAGGAAGAGGAGGGTGAGGACGGTGAAGATGATGCGCCGGATGATGGAGCCGACAGTCGCCTCAGCCCGACCAAGTGTCGACCAACGAGCTGCGTGCCGGCGAGCTGACTACTGCTGGTGCTGACCAGGCTGAGACCAACCAGTCGGCCGTTCCACCACCCGGAGCCTCGACCTCCGCCGACCCCTCCGATCTGGTTGCTGCTCCTCTGGCCTAACCTGCCGAATTATCTTTCTTTCCTGTTTTGTAATCTCTCGAACAAACTTGTTAAATTTGCGCAGTTCCACCCGCTAGGGGTGTATTCAAACTCTGTTGAATGCTGGCCAAGGGCCTTTTGCTATGTAAATTAACTTTGCCGAATTCCAACTTGTCTTGCTTTTCTGCTCTTTTGGCTTTTTCCTTTGCCGCCTTCCCTTTGCTGCTGCCTTGCCAGCCAGACAGCCGCTCTGCGGTCTGTGGCTGGGTCAAGTACTTTGCCATTTTTGGGAAGGCAAGTACTTTGGCCGTTGTAGAACTTAGGAAGTTTAAGTAAGAAATCGGCCGGCCGGCTGCTCAGTAGCCGGTCGGAGAGGCGAGGAGCCGGCTTGGCCTATGTGAATGCTTTGGTCCTTAGACATTTTTTCGTATGGGCACCATTTCCTGGCTTTAACTCTTGCCAGCCGAACAGTCGCTCTACGAGCTGCGGCTTGTGGCAAGAGAGGGCTTAGATGCCGGCACACTACTTGTCCGATTGTAGGTAGCACCAACATAGTACAAGGCGGCGAGCCTCCAGACCGACTAGTCGAACCCGGTGCCAGGCAAAATAATGAAATAACACATTCATAGTTATAGAACTTATCATATAGATAAAAAGGGTAGCCCCCGAGTACTCCTCGAGGGACCCGATGTCTTAGCGCTTAATACAAAAGGTAGCGTGGTACATACTGCATCAACTGTAAAAATCTTCGGAGGAGATTTGTGTTCCATGGACGCTCCGATTCCTTGCCTGAGTCGTCTCTCTTGCGTGCTCTGGGCTTCTGTGCGTCGATGAGGTAATAGGAGTCATTGCCCAAAGCTTTGCTGATGACGAAGGGGCCTTCCCAAGGGGCCGAGAGCTTGTGCTGGCCGGCTGTTCGCTGGATCAGCCGGAGCACAAGGTCTCCCTCTTGGAAGGATCTTGGCTTGACCTTCCGACTGTGGTAGCGGCGTAGGCTCTGCTAGTAGATGGTGTACCGGCTGAGTGCCAATAGCTGGCCCTGTTCCAGCAGATCGACACCGTCTTCTCGCGCTTCCTTTGCCTCCGCCTCCGTGTACATAGTGACGCGAGGTGAGTCAAACTCAATGTCAGTTGGGATGACGGTCTCGGCCCCGTACACAAGAAAGAATGGAGTGCAGCCGGTTGACTTGTTCGGAGTGGTGTGCAGACTCCAGAGGATGGTCGATAGCTCGTCGATCCAGCAGCCGGCCGAGCGCTCCAGAGGCTCGACCAGTCGGGGCTTGATGCCGGACAAGATGAGGCTCTTTGCTCGCTCAACTTGGCCATTTGACTGCAGATGGGCAACGAACGCTAAGTCCAGTCGGATGCCCTGCGTCGCGCAAAAACGGGCCAAGGCGCCTTTGGAAAAATTTGTGCCATTGTCGGTGATGATACTGTGTGGTACACCGTACCAGACGGTGATATCTGCAATGAAGGTCACAACAGTCGGACCGTTTAGTTTCTTGATTGGCTTCACTTTAATCCACTTGGTGAATTTGTCCACGACGACAAGCAGATGGATCAGGCCGCCGCATGCTGTCTTGAATGGTCCCACCATGTCCAGCCCCCACACGGCAAAGGGCCAAGTGAGGGGGATGGTCTTGAGTGCGGAAGCCGGCAGATGTTGCTTGAAGCTGAATTTCTGGCATCCCTTGCAATGCTTGACCAAGTCCTTGGCGTCTTCCAAAGCAGTCGGCCAGAAGAAACCATGGCGCAAAGCTTTGGCGACAAGGGATCTAGAGGCCGTGTGGTGGCCACATTCGCCTTGGTGGGTGTCTTTGAGGGTTGCTTGGCCTTCTCTGGTTCTACGCGGCGCTGGAAGACTCCAGTCACGCTGCGTCTGACAAGCTCTCTGTTTACTATCGTGTAGGCTCCTGCTCAGTGCTGCACTTGTCGGGCCGAGATCTCATCAGCCGGCAGCTCTCTATTCACCGAGCATTTAAGGATGGGCTGGGCCCATGATGGTGCTTTGACTTCATGTACTGCTATCACGGGCACTTGGACTAGGGCGGTTGGGTTGGGAGGCGGCGGGTTGGAGTCAGCCGCCGCTTGCTGTGTTGTTGAAGTCCCCAGGCCGACTGCTGCAATCCCCGAGCCGGGTTGTGAAGTCCCTGGGCCGAGTGCGACTGCTGCATCCCCGAGCCGCCTACCGAAATCCCCGGGCTGACTGCAGCAGCCTCCGGGCCGGGTTCTGAAGTCCCTGGGCCGGGTGCGGCTGTTGTAGTCCTCGAGCCGCCTGCTGGAGTCCCCGGGCCAACTGCTGCAGCCCCCGAGTCGGATCCGACTGTTCCGGGAGCAGCCTGTATGAAGATAGACTCTGAATCTGGTGAAGGCTTGATGGACGGCTTGAGGAGGCACTGAAGGGAGACGCCGGCTGGTATGGCTTGCCGGGTGGAGCCGATCCGTGCCAGGGCATCTGCTTGCTCGTTGTCGTTTCATGGCACGTGAAGGAACTCACACCCTTCAAAATATCCGTTGAGTTGTTGTACGAGGAAGCGATAGCTCGCCATATTTGCATCCTTGGCGTCCTAGTCGCCAGACGACTGCTGGACCACCAAGTTTGAGTTGCCGTAGCATAGGATCCGGCGGATGCCGAGTTCTTTGGCCAGCCGGAGTCCATGTACAAGCGCCTCATACTCGGCCACGTTCTTGGAGGCGGCAAAGTGGATTTGCAATGTGTATCTAAGCTTGTCGCCTTTGGGAGAGGTAAGGACAATGCCGGCTCCCAAGCTGGTGCACATCTTCGAGCCATCAAAGTGCATCCGCCAATGAGTGGAGTCCGGAGCTGGTGGCAGGTACTGGGTCTCGGCCCAGTCAACGAGGAAGTCGGCCAGTGCTTGGGACTTGATGGCGGTATGTGGCTGGTAGAAGATGGTGTAGGGGGCCAGCTCGGCGGCCCACTTGGCCACCCGGCCTGATGCATCTTTGCTGCCTATGATCTCGGCGAGCGGGGCGGTGCAGACAACCGTGATGGGGTGCTCTTGAAAGTAAGGCTTGAGCTTCTTGGCGGCAAAGTGCATGCCTAGCACATCTTCTAGTAATGGGGGTAGTTCTGCTTGGAGACTGATAGCACCTCACTCATGTAATACACAGGCCTCTGCATTGGCAGTGCTTTGCCGTCTTCTTTGCGCTATACCACCACGACTGTGCTGACCACCTGACTGGTGGCGGCGATGTAGAGGAGCATGGGCTCCTTAGCAGCCGGAGCAGCCAGAACAGGCGGTGTGGTCAACATCTTCTTGAGCTGCAGGAAGGCCTCGTCCGCCTTGTCATTCCACTCGAAGTGAGTGGTGTTCTTCATGAGCTGGTACAGGGGAAGAGTCTTCTCGCCCAGCCGACTGATGAAGCGGCTGATGGATGCCAAGCAGCCGGTGAATTTCTGGACGTCACACAGTCGGGTGGGTCTCTCCATCCTCTCGATGGCTTTGATCTTTACAGGGTTGCACTCAATGCCGTGCTCTGAGACCAGGAAGCCAAGGAGCTGGCCGGCTGGTACTCCAAAGACGCATTTCTCTGGGTTGAGCTTGATCTGAAAACGGCGCAAATTTTCAAAAGTTTCCTTGAGATCTCCAAGAGGGTATTGCGCTTCTCTGTCTTCACCACAATATCTTCTACATAGACGTGGGCATTTCTGCCGAGTTGCTTGAGGAGGCACTTTTGCATGCAACGCTGAAACATGGCACCGACATTTCTCAAGCCGAATGTCATGGTCAGGTAGCAGAAGGCTCCGGATGGTGTGATGAAGGCGGTCTTCAGGCGGTCGGCCGGGTTCAACTTGATCTGATGGTACCCTGAGTAGGCATCCAAAAAACTCAAGAACTCGCATCTGGATGTGGAGTCTATCACTTGGTCAATCCAAGGCAAAGCGAACGGATCTTTGGGGCAAGCTATGTTGAGGTTGGTATAGTCAATACACATGCGCCACTTGTTGTTCTTCTTCGGTACAAGGGCTGGGTTGGCAAGCCACTCTGGAAAGAACACTTCCATAATGAAGCCGGCTGCCAGAAGCCGGGCTATCTCTTCACCAACAATTCTTCTCTTCTCCTCTGATAGGCGGCGGAGGGGTTGCTCTGACATGTAGCTTGTGCTCGGCGAAATCTGTCGGAACACCCGGCATGTCTTTGGGAGACCATGAGAAGATGTCCCGATTCTCACAGAGGAAATCGACAAGCTCGCCTTCCTATTTGTTGTCGAGGTGAGCACCTATGACAGCGAACTTCTCCGGGTGGTTCGGGTCCAAGGGAATCTTCTTGGTTTCTTTGGCCGGCTGGAAAGAACCCTGGGTCTCTGAATCTTTGGGATCTGGTGATAGGTCCGGCTGCTTGCTGGCCATAGCCACCACCCAGTCCAGGAGCTTTCTCTCAATAGCAATCACAAGGGACTCGGCCAGCCGGCTGCTGGCTGTAGCACAGGCGGCCGACTTCTTGTAGTCTCCAGCCACAGTGATAATGCCCTTGGTTCCCGGCATCTTCATCTTGAGGTAGGCATAGTGTGGCACCACCATGAATTTGGCCAGAGCAAGCCGGCCAAGTAGCGCGTGGTAGGGGCTCTCCAGGTCAACCACCTCAAACCAATTTGCTTCGCGACGGAAGTGATGTTTGTCTCCGAAGAGGACATCTACCTTGATCTTGCCGATTGGAGAGCAGGAAAGGTCAGGTACAATGTCGTGGAAGACAGTCCGACTGGGCTGGAGTTGCTTCTCTTTGATGCACAACTTCTCCATGGTGTCACGGTAAAAGATGTTGATGCTGCTACCGCCGTCTATCAGAACTCGGGAGAAACGAGCAGCTCGCCTCTCGGTTGCAAAGGTGGCATCCAACACCAAGGCATAGGAACCCGGGGAAGGCATCACCTCCGGGTGGTCAGCTCGGCTCCAGCTGATGGGCTTCTCGGACCAGTGCATGAACTCTGGGGCTTCTGTGGCAACTGCATTCACCTCTCGGCGCTACTGACGCCGGCTATGCTTGTCATCGGCTACACTGGTGAAGACGATGTAGGCTCCATTTTCCTCAGGGAATTTGTCTTGGACGGCGCCAACTACTGGACGGGCCGGCTTCTGCTGAGGAGGAGGCGGCGGTGGGCCAGCAGGCGGAGGAGGCAACAGTCCTTCGCTCTTGGAGATTCGGGTGAGCCAGTGGCACTTCCGAGTGGTGTGGTTGGACGGCTTTGCGCCGCTGTGGAACTTGCATGGAGCATCAACGGTTTGCTCATAGGAGAAGGCGGGCAACCAAGCAGACTTTCCACCCTTCTGACGCTTGGGGCCGGGTTGTCCCTCCGGCTGCTGATCCTCGACTGTCGCTACTTGCCGGCTGGTGGAAGCCGGCTGAGGGGCCTTGCGTTTGTTGTCATTCTGCTGCTGGCGCCGACTGTTGTCACCAGCCGTCGTCTGAGGAGCCGGAGGGAGCACCTTCCTGGTCGTGTCCACCTGGAGCTCCGACTTCATGGAGCAGTCGGCAGTGGCGTACTTGTCTCCTATGATTAGCAGCTCGTCGAGGGTGGCCGGCTCGTCGCAGAGGAGTTGGTGCTTGAGCAAGGTGCCCTCTTGGCACCCAGCGATAAAGTACTCTATGGCATGCACCTCATGCACCCCTTCACAGAAGTTGCGCAGTTCGGCCCACCGCGTTAGGTAGTTGCGGGTGGACTCGGGGGGGCCTTGGACGCAAAAGGGAAAGCTGGTGAGGCTTGGGCGGCCGCTTGTAGGTGCTGGTGAAGTTGCGGACGAAGACTTCGGTGAAATCTATCCAGTTGTTGATGCTGTAGGGCTTGAGGCTGTTCAGCCCTGTCCACGCCGTGCCATGAAGTATGAGAGGCACGTACTTCACGGCAACGCGCTTGTTGCTGTTTGCTATGTTGACCGCGGTGGAGTAGTCGACCAGCCAATCTTCCGGCTTCACGGAGCCGTTGTACTTGGGCGTGTCTCGAGGGAGCAAGAACCCTTTGGGGAAGGGCTCGTCGCGAATATGGGGGCCGAAACAAGGCGGGCCGGTCGCATATTCTTCTTCTAAAGCCAAGGATCGAGCCAGGTAGTTGATCCGATGGCGAGCATCATTCTCTACGACTCCTTCACGGCGGCCCAGCCGGTCGCCGAGTATCGGGTGCTCAACAGGCGGCGGGCAGGCACGCCTCTTCCTGCGGGGTGGAGGAGCAGGCGGGCAGTCATCCCGTCGTTCCACTGCTTGTGGGCCGCCGTCTCGGTCACGCTCGATGGTGAGGCGTGTGCGGCTACGGCTAGCAGCCGGCTCTCGGCCTCGTCTGTCGCGGACACCGCCTGTCGGCGTCTGGGAGGTCGCGCCTTGGTCTCGGCAGGGAGGAGGATTCTCAACCCGCTGTTCGGGTTCTTCTAGACGGCAGCCGGCTTCTTGCTGCGCGGCAGCCGCGTCGATGAGCTGCTGAACGCGCTTCGTCATGCAGCGACGCTCGTCGCCCTCCAGGTGATCCAGCTCGTCTGCTGCCGCCTGGGCAGCTCGTATGCTCTCCATGCGCGTGGCATAGAGAGGGCGGTCAACCCCGAACATGCTGGCAACGGCAGTGCCGCATTGTCGTACCGTTCCTATGCGGCTGGGCCCGCCAGCAGCCGGCGTGCCGCTGACGGAGTGGTCGATCTCGCGCTGGTAGGCCTCGGAGAGGTGTCTCATGGTAGCCAATTTCTTGGCGTTCTCGACGAGGGAGACGCGGTAGGCTTCTAGCGTCACGGCGTCAGCGTCTTCCGCGATGGGCGCGGACAGGTCCCGCAGTGCCGCCTGCAGCAGGTCCTGAGCGGCTCCGCCAGATGCCCCGTCGTGGCTGATGACGAGCACCTCCGTGACGGTGCTGCCGCCGCTATCCGCTCGAGGAAGCGGATCATCGATGACCACCATGTTGGTGGGGAAGGCGTCGAGGGATGCCGTGTCGGAGTCTACAAGCATCGGGCCTGTTGAGCCGATCGACTCTAGGTCGGAGGCCGGCTCATTGGCGATGTGGTGCTTTCCAAGGACATCGATGAGGCAGCTCTCGGAGCTGGCTGCCCCCACGTCGGGTGCGGGCTCGTCGGAGAGGCGCACCTCGCCAATGAGATCAGCGAGGCAGCTTGCCGCGCAGGTGACTTCTGCGCCATGCAGCGCGTCGGCGCAAACACCATCGGGTGTGCCGGGCTGGCTGCGCTCGCCAGGGAGGAAGAGGGTTCCCGTCCAGAACAGATCTTCGGACGACGGTGCACCTAGCCCCACGGTGGGCGCCAAATGTCAGGGGTATCGTGTGACATATGCCAAAGGATGGCTTATCATGGTGCGGGAGAGTAAGACGTCGCCGGTGCCTGGAAATGGGATAAGGCGTAGACATGTACGCCGACGCATCTTACCCAGGTTTAGGGCTCTCCTAGGAGAAAACACCCCTAGTCCTGCTCTGCGGGGTCTCCGCATGATCACTAAATCAACAATGGTGGCTACAAGCTTGCTCCTTGAGTTGTTTCTCTAGAGGAGGAAGGAGGACAAGGCTAGCCCTAGCTTCACTCTCTCTAAGTGTGTGTATGGCCTCTATGAGGCTGAACCCTTTGCATGGGTGACCTGGGGGTTTATATAGGCCTAGCCCTAGGGGTACAACGGTAATTTGGCCGGGTGTAGGTGTCGGTGTCAAAACCGGCAGATCTCGGGTAGGGGGGTCCCGAACTGTGCGTCTAAGGTCGATGGTAACAGGAGACGGGGGACACAATGTTTACCCGGGTTCGGGCCCTCTCTATGGAGGTAATACCCTACTTCCTGCTTGATTGATCTTGCTGAATATGAGTATTACAAGAGTTGATCTACCACGAGATCGTAATGGCTAAACCCTAGAAGTCTAGCCTGTATGACTATGGTAACGAGTATCTCTCTGCCTGCGGACTAAGCTCTCCGGTTTATATAGACACCGGAGAGATCTAGGGTTACACAAGGTCGGTTATAGAGAAGGAATCTATACGTTCGATCGCCAAGCTTGCCTTCCACGCCAAGGAGAGTCCCATCCGGACACGGGTGCAGTCTTCGGTCTTGATATCTTCACAGCCCATCAGTCCGATCCATGGTTAACAGGCCGGACGCCCGAGGACCCCTTAGTCCAGGACTCGCTCAGTAGCCCCCGAACCAGTCTTCAATGATGAGGTTTTCGGCTCATAGATTGTCTTCGGCATTGCAAGGCGGGTTCCTCCTCCGATGACCTTTAAGTAATGTATTCGGCCTTCCATTCAATGTTGCCCTCCTTGGCTTTCGTGTATCAATGACTTTAGCTTCCACTGTCGAACGAATGCGGAAGGTCATGGTATTTTTTGCACATAACACCCTAACCAAAAAGAGTGTCTATTTAAGAGATTGGATCTTAGATCCATTCGGCACCACACGGAGAAAATCCTCAGAGACCTCTAGGAAAGACCATTCCATCATGGCTAGCATTCCCAGCTCCTCCTCCCGTTCCAACGCAGAGAAAGGCGAGTGGGAGAGGTGCTCTGTGTCCCACAGTCAATTGCTGAAGTTGAAACGCAGGGATTTCTTCCCCCTGCGGATCTGGTTCCGGTTCGAGCAGGGCTGGCCTCCTTTAATGGCGAGACCCAGGCGGAGGACTTCCCCAATCCATCCGGCGGGAGCGAGTGTGTTTCGTCCCCTATCTGCTCGGATTTCCAATCCATTCGTTCCTCCAGGGGCTTTTGGAATATTATGGCCTCCAGCTGCATAATTTTACTCCCGCCTCCATCCTGCACACTGCGGGCTATGTCGCTTTATGCGAACTATTTCTGGGCGTGGAGGCCCATTTTGAACTGTGAAGAAAGTTGTTCTGCTTTGTCCCGCGTAACCATGAGGGGTCAATATTTGAAGTGGGCGGAGCCGAAGTATGGCGCATCGCCAATACCGGATACCTGCCCGGCACACCAAGGAAGGCATATGAAGAATGGCCTTCTGAATGGTTCTACATTGAGGACGTCGCACTCCCTGACCCAGTTCGAAAGGGTCTTCCCGAATTTGCCAGCGTTCCGCTGAAGAAACGCCACAGTTGGCGTCCCCGAAGTCTTGAAGAGGACGATAGTGCGGAAGTTTGTCAGCTCATGGGCAAGATAAAAACGCTCGCCCTGTTCGGATTAACAATAGTTGAGGTAATGGCAACCTCCATAGTGCGAGGGGTTCAGCCACTTCAATATAGAGGGCTCCCAATGTGGCACTACAACGGGGAGGATGACGCCTCCCGCTGTGGTCGGAAAGGTCCGGATACCCCCGCAGCTCTGGCCAAGATACTGGCTGAGCTATTCAAAGGGGAGGAAGAGGAATTTCTTCGCATCAATCGCAGAGATGGGTACTCCATGTATAACCCACCCAGCTGGGTAAGTCCTGACCCCTCTACTTTTATTCATTCCGCTCTCCAAGTCACCATTAATGAATTCTTAGTCCGTCTGTTTATAACAGCACTGGCGAAAGATCACCGAGGGGCTCCACAGCCTCGCCCCACAGCCAGAGAACCATGATCGGGAGCTTGATCCTGGGTCCGAAGAGGACCCGGATATATTCTTGGTACTTGCGGAAGGGGTGTTTCACCATGCGAGTTACGATGGCACAGAAGTGGCCATTATCACCGATTATCCTGGTCTTCTTCCTGCTTCTCACGTAAGTCATCAGGAGAAATCCCCCCTGAAAGAGTTTCCTCGCATTGCTTCACCCATCGCACTATCTCATGCTCCAAAGGGCAGGCGTCCGGCACGTCATGCTACCTCGGGGGCGACTCCGAAGAGAGCGGCTCCTGCACCGAGCAAGGCCTCTAGAAGGAGGGTCGACGAAGACACGACCGGGCCTTCGTCAAAGAGGTACGGATTTGAAAGTATGCTTTAGTAGTCAAATCCAACTGTGATCATTATGTTTGTCCTATATCAGGAAAAAGGTTCGCCGAACTATGTCCGGGAATTCGGCTAGTCGTATTCCCAACAGCCGGTGTGCGGACCTTGCCGAAGAGACAAGGACCGATACAGGAATGACGCCGGACAGTCCTTCGGCCGAGGGCTCGGAAGATATGTCCGTTACCAACTCGGAAGTGGAGAGCGCCATGAATCATCGGCGACAAAGGGCCGTTTTACGAGACCCTGGCTTCTCAAAAGAGGCATTTGATGCCTTCAGCTCGGCTGACGCATACATCCGAGCTGCTCGAGATGGGCTTGGCAGAGCCACAAAGTAGCATTTAACGGATGTGCCGGTAAGGTTTATTTTGTCCGAAAAGGATAACCACATGCTAGTAGCCCTCGAGACTGAAAGCAGTTGGCACAAGTGATTTAAGGATCGATGTATAACCAGGTTCTGACGGAGAAGAACAACCTACTAGCTCAAGAGCTGGAACAGTGTCGGACACAGCTAAATGCTGCTACCGCCAAACTGAAAAAGTCCAAGAAGGCATCTTCTGGTAATGATCCCCTCCATCGAGGAATAACAATTATACAGTAGCTGTACTAATACTGTTGATTATCTCATAATAGGATCATCAGGTCAACTAGAAGAGAAGTTGAAAACCACTCAAGCGGGAGATAAAGAGGCAAAAAGACTACACGCCGCAGGCGAGCGTGTCCTGGCCCGAGTCAGGGAGGAGAAAAACAAACTCCAGGACTCAAACACCAAACTGGGCGAAGAACTGAAAGATGTGCAGGCCCAGCTAGCCAAGTCCGTGAAGGAGAATAAAAAGCTATGAGGCGGCATATTCAGTACGTGGCCGGATTGTACCTTATAATAGTTTGGAGGTAAAAGTAGCTGATATAGCTATGATTGCAGGTACGTTGACGGGCCGTCCCGAAGAGGAGGTGTCCGGATCATCAAGTGATCTTCTGCAAGGGCTGTCGCAATTGCACGAGCAAGCTCGGCAGGCAATGAGGACTGTAGCCAAGGCCTTATGGCCATCCGCCTCCCCTCCAGGGAGTATGGAGGAGCTTGTAGAGCTGTTATAAGGAGCGCGGCGGCGTATCCGACTATGGAAGATATCGGCCTGCCGAGAGGGTGCGCGAGAGGCCTGGGCCATGGTGAAAATGCGGTATACCAAGCTGGACCCAAATCACATGGCCCGGGTTGGACCGCTAGGGTCAAATGGGGAAGAAATTCCCATTAGTTTAGTATATGACCAAGTAACAGTAGCCGCCAAGTATTCCCAGCAGGATTGTAAGTTATATAGCCTGCTGGATGACATAGAGGAGGAAGTTTTTAAGTCCTAAGTGACTATGTACTTTCCTTTGCATCCGCAACTCTAGCTGGATTATAAAATGATTGCCATGGCAGACCTTTTCGCTTCGACCTCTGGACCCGAAGGTGCGGAGTATTTCCGAATACCAGAGTGTCCGAGTAGACCGGGTATGCATGGAAACTAGGCGTAGGGGTCATAGTTGCTTGAACAGACAATTATCCGGCTAGTTATATTTTATTACATTAAGAGTGTAAGAAACATCTTCTAGAGAGAATAGTTCCGTTAAGGGTTCCTTTCCATGGGTGTGCATGCATCAATGTGCATGTTCGAACTGTGATGAAGAAATCACAATGTGTATAGCTTCTGGGGTTCACGATGGGACGAATGCAAAAAGATCTTTAGTTCACCGACCGAATATTCCCTTAAGAACGCTAGCTTTTGGCTTCACCCAGTCTGAGGTACACATCCGGATGACCCGCAGTAACAATCGCAGAGGTGCTCCCTTTATGCCCTAGCCGAACTAACGGGAACGTAGGGCATAAGCACAGGAGCCAGGCAACCCAGCTTGGCCAAAACTTAAGTCATATCGATGCATATAATGGCGAAGAAAAGGTACATATGGGGAAAACACACATATGTGATGAGCTTGATGCTCGGAAAATAACAATAATAAGCTTCTGTCCAAGAAGCCCCCAGGTATAATGGACGTACATATTTGAGGATGTGTATGTCACAAGTGCACGGTTTAACTGCACGAAAAGCTTTAAGGCTAAAAGGGAAAAAGCAAAAAGAGAGGAAAAAGTAATGGAAACAATAGGGAGAAGGAAACAAACAAAGAGTTCGGCGCTAGGCATAGAATCTTCAGAGTCTGGCCGCATTCCAGGGGTTCGGCTCTAGGCGATTGTCTGATGCATCACGCAGGCGATACACTCCTCCAGTGAGAACTTCATCAATGATGAAGGGCCCCTCCCACTTGGGCTTGAGTTTGTCCTTTTTCTTCTCCGGCAGGCGTAGAATGAGTTCGCCGACGTTATATGTTTTGGCCCGCACTTCTCTGCTTTGATACCTGTGAGCCTGCTGTTGATAAAATGCGGAACGGGCTTTTGCAACGTCGCGCTCCTCCTCCAGGGCATCTAGGCTGTCCTGCCGATCGAGCTCGGCCTCTCTCTCTTCGTACATGCGCACTCGAGGTGAGTCATGAATAATGTCGCAGGGTAGCACTGCCTCTGCGCCGTACACCATGAAGAAAGCTCTGTATCTGGTAGTGCGATTGGGCATGGTCCGCAGCCCCCAGAGTACGGAGTCGAGCTCCTCAACCCAGTGCTTGTCTGATTCTTTCAAAGACCGCACTAGTCTGGGCTTAATGCCGCTGATAATAGGACCATTGGCTCTTTCGACTTGACCATTTGTTTGTGGATGATATACAGAGGCGTAATCGAGCTTGATGCCCAGATTAGCGCACCAGGTTTTCACTTCATCTGCAATGAAGTTGGAGCCGATATCGGTGATGATATTGTGCGGAACACCATAACGGTGTATGACACCGGATATGAATTCTATCACCGGCCCGGACTCGGCCGTTTTAACTGGTTTGGCCTCTATGCACTTAGTGAATTTATCCACCATGACCAGCAGACATTTTTTCTTATGGCTTCCTCCTTTAAGGGGTCCAACCATATCCAGTCCCCAGACCGCAAAAGGCCAAGTGATGGGGATTGTTTGTAGGGCAATGGGAGGCATATGGCTTTGGTTGGCGAAGAGTTGGCATTCGACGCAACGTTGGACAAGGTCCTGTGCATCTGCTCGGGACGTCGGCCAGTACAATCCTGTACGGAAGGACTTGCTAACAAGGGCCCGAGCTGCGGCGTGGTGCCCGCCGAGATTGGCACGAATCTCAGCCAGGAGCTGCCGCCCCTCCTCCTCGGAGATACACCTTTGAAGGACTCCGGTGGCGCTTTTCTTATAGAGCTCTCCGTCGTGAACCTTGTAGGCCTTCGAACACCGGACAATGTAGCAGGCCTCATTCTGATCCTCAGGGAGTTCTTTCATATTAAGGTAGGCCAGGAAAGGTTCGGTCCATGGGGCGATGACTGCCATAATGAGATGGGCCGACGGTGTTATTTCGGTGGCTGAGCCGCCGATGATATCTGTGTGTTCGGAATCTGGGGTTGTGTTCGGATCCGGACTAGTGTTGTTGCTTTCCCCCTGCCGCACCACGGATGGCTTAAAAAGCCTTTGCAGGAAGATATTAGATGGGACGGGGTCGCGCTTGGCGCCGATACGAGTAAGAACGTCCGCCGCTTGATTACTTTCTCGGGCCACGTGATGGAACTCGAGCCCCTCGAACCGAGCCGACATTTTTAGGACGACATTATGATAAGCTGCCATCTTCAGATCTTTGGCATCAAAGTCTCTATTTATTTGAGATATTGCGAGGTTTGAGTCCCCACACACCTCCAGGCGCTGTATGCCCATGGAGACAGCCATCCGGAGACCATGCAATAAGGCCTCATATTCGGCTGCGTTATTGGAGTCTGTGTATAGTATTTGGAGTACGTACTAAACAACGTCTCCAGTGGGGGACGTTAAAATGACGCCCGCTCCTAGCCCTGCCAGCATTTTGGAGCCATCGAAATACATAACTCAATTGGAATATGTGCCGTACTCTTTAGGGAGTTCGGCCTATGTCCATTCAGCGACGAAGTCAGCCAGTACTTGGGATTTAATAGCTCGACGTGGTTTGTATGTAATATCAAATGGAAGGAGCTCAATGGCCCATTTGGCAATCCAGCCCGTGGCATTGCGGTTGTTTATTATGTCGTTGAGTGGTACTTCGGAAGCCACCCTGATCGAGCACTCCTGGAAGTAGTGTCGTAGTTTTCGGGATGCCACGAAGACCGCGTATGCTATCTTTTGATAATGGGGGTACCAGTATTTGCATGGTGTAAGGACAATGGATACGTAGTATACTGGCTTCTGAAGCGGGAATTTGAGTCCGTCCTGTTCTCGTTCAACGACGAGTACGGCGCTCACCACCTGATGTGTTGCTAATATGTATAGTAACATGGGTTCACCGACGTTTGGCACGGCCAGGATTGGGTTGCTCGCTAGAAGGGTTTTTATTTCTTCCAGTTCGGCTGTTGTCGCGTCCGTCCACTCGAACTGAACGGTTCGCCGTAGAGGGCGATAGAGTGGCAGTGCTTTTTCTCCCAATCTGGAGATAAAGCGGCTTAGAGCTGCCATGCAACCCGCGAGTTTTTGGACTTGTTTAAGGTCTGTTGGCGTATCCAATGTGACAGAGCTCGGATTTTGGCTGGATTTGCTTCAATTCCTCTATTGGAAACAATGAAGCCTAGCAGTTTTCCAGCGGGGACGCCAAAAACACACTTTTCCGGATTGAGCTTAATGTCATACGCGCGGAGGTTGTCGAATGTGAGACGTAAATCGTCTAATAATGTTTCGACGTGCCTAGTTTTGATGACGACGTCGTCCACATAAGCTTCAACTGTCTTGCCGATCTGTTTCTCCAGGCATGTTTGAATCATGCGTTGATATGTGGCACCGGCGTTCTTGAGCCCGAAGGGCATGGTGTTGAAGCAGAATGGCCCGTATGAGGTAATGAATGCTGTTGCAGCTTGATCGGACTCCTTCATTTTAATTTGATGGTATCCGGAATATGCGTCGAGAAAACACAGCGAGTCGTGTCCTGCGGTAGCGTCAATGATTTGGTCAATGCGGGGGAGGGGGAAGGGATCCTTAGGGCAAGCCTTATTGAGGTCTTTGAAATCGACGCACAGGCGCCAAGATTTATCCTTCTTTGGTACCATCACCAAGTTTGCGAGCCAGTCCGGATGTTTTATTTCTCTAATGAATCCGGCCTCGATTAGCTTGGCTAGCTCCTCTCCCATGTCTTGGCGTTTGGGCTCGGAAAAGCGTCGCAGTGTTTGTTTGACCGGTTTATATCCCTTTAATATGTTGAGGCTGTTTTCGGCCAGCTCGCGCGGGATTCCTGGCATATCAGAAGGGTGTCGGGCGAATATATCCCAGTTTTCGCGAAGAAAATCCTGTAGTGCGGTGTCGACCGTTGGGTCTAGTTGCGCCCCAATAGATGCTGTCTTCTTGGGGTCCGTTGGATGGACCTGGAATTTGACTATCTCTTCCGCTGGCTTGAAGGAGGTGGATTTGGGGCGTTTGTCTAGGATCACATCGTCCCGGTCCACCGTGGAGCGCAGTGCGGTTAACTCTTCGGCCATGAGGGCTTCAGATAATGCCTCAAGGGCCAGGGATGCGGTTTTATTTTCGGCGTGGAGTGATATGTCCGGATCACTGGCGAGAGTGATTATGCCGTTGGGCCCGGGCATCTTAAGCTTCATGTACCCGTAATGAGGTACAGCTTGGAAGCGTGTAAATGCCTCTCGCCCCAAGAGGGCGTGATATCCAATGTTGAAAGGGGCCACTTGGAAAGTTATTTCTTCGGACCGATAATTCTCCGGCGTGCCAAATACCACGTCGAGTGTTATTTTTCCCATGCATCGTGCCTCCCGGCTGGGAATGATTCCTCGGAAGGTCGTGCTGCTTTGCTCGATGTGGCTCCTGACTATTTCCATTTTGTTGAGTGTATCCTCATAAATGAGGTTTAGTCCGCTGTCGCCGTCCATGAGGACCTTGGTGAGTCGAAAGCTGTCCACGATGGGACTGAGGACTAATGCGGTTGGCGCTCGGACTGTCCTGTATTTTGGTTCGTCACCGGCATTAAAGGTTATAGACGTGTCGTTCCAAGGGTTTATTGCGGCGATTTGACGGACTTCGGTGAGGTCGCGGAGTGCCCTTTTGCGCTTATTGTTTGAAGCGAATGTCTCGAAGACCGTCAATACTCTGGGGTCATCGTCTCCTGGTGGGTGTTGCTCTGGGGAGTTTTTCGTAAGGATGTCCTCGCCGCTCTTGGCTACTTGCCGGAGTATCCAACATGCTCTAATTAAGGTTGTGGGTTGATATGGTATCCGGTGTTGTGTGTATTTTGCATGGGCCGTCGAGGCATCCCTCCAGAACGGTTCCGTGTCGCGTAATGGCTTTATATTTCTTGGATATTGGATTGGGCGTGTCACGGGGATGCGCCCTTTTCGCCTGAACGAGCGGTTGAGTTGGGACCGATGGCTCCCAAGAAGCTGCCTGATCTTTCCAGGCGCTTTCCATTGCGCTGTACTTCTGTACGATAGCTGCCAAGTCGGCGAAATGTAGTATACGGCGGCGATTAATGGTGTTGAGGATTCCTTTGTCCGTGCAATTGTTGCAGAACGCCGATATCGCGTCCTCGTCGCGGAAATCTTTAACCTTGTTGTCGGCGTTCTGGGAACGGGGGTCCCCAAACTTGTCTGCCTGCGGCCCACGGCGTGGCTCTGCGAGTGGGCCCGTACGGCCCATCTTCATCAACAAGGCATTCAAGACCCTCGCGAGGGGCCAAGCCTCGCGAGGCGGACGATGCAAGACCTCCTCGGGAGCGGCCTCACCAGGTTGGCTCGCGAGGGGCAGAGAGTTCAAGGCAAGGCAAACCTCGCGAGGTTCTCGTGGCGTGAGCCAGGACGATCAAGGCCAGGCGGCGCCAGTCCATGCAGCGTCCTTGTTTCTTCTTTGGTGCTAAGGAAGCAAGCGTAGGCACGGAGTACCGAGGCATCAAGCAAAGGTTTCCATATCGGTGCAACGAGATCAAGACCAGCAGGACGGTAGGACGGAGGTCACCATGGAGCCCAAGGCGGCGTCACCACCATAGCCTTTGGCAGGCGAAGACTGCTTTTGTCAGGATAAGCTGTACTAGTTGTCCCCTTTCAAATTGTCTATTGTTGGCTCCCTTCCCGCTCGATATTTGGGGAGAGGACCAGTGCCTCTATAAATAGGACTAGCCACCACCGTAGGAGGCAACTCATCAAGAGACAACTGAGCCCGACGGATCGATATGATCCAGAGCCAACCCTTAGCCACGCATCGAGCACAAGAGCACCTCAACCTCAGGAGGCTGTTCTTCCCCTTGTAAGTGTTCATCCATAGCCCCAGAGGCAATCCACCACCACCACACTAGAGTAGGGTATTACACCACAACGGTGGCCCGAACCAGTATAAATCTTGTGTCCCTTGTGTTGTGAGTTTGTTGAGTTAGGCCTTGAGATCTTAGCAAGCTAGGACGTGGATCGGTAGGGGGAGATCTTCGCGCGCACCCCAGTGTTCGAACCTTGAGGGTTTTGCCGAAACCCGTGATCCGACATTTGGCGCGTCAGGTAGGGGTGCGCCGAAGCTTCCCTTCCATCGCTCCGTGTCCCGTCGCTTCATCGTCTCCATAGCGGACGCACGCCGCGCCCGCGCCGAGCGCCGGGCTGCCCTCGCCACCCGCGTTGCTCAGACGGCCCCTGTTGGTGGGCCACCCCGTCGTCCTCCGTCGCTTGCCGCCAACGCCGCCACCAGCCCGGTGGGGAATGAGCAGCAAGCATCCTCGTTGCACCCCTCGGTGCGGCAGGACGGCCGCACCGCCACTCCCTCGCTGACTCCCGCTGGTTCGTCGTCTCACGCTCGTCGCGCTCCCACGGACGCGCGGGCCGCGCTCCTCATGGCGCACGAGCTCCTGCGCTACCACCCAGTCGACGATCTCTACGAGGACTGGCTCGACCGCATCGCCGAGCTTGTCAGCGCCGCGGGGGCTCCCCTGCGCCGTCCCTCTCGCTGCCTTGCGCTCCGCCAACTATGGGCGACGTAGCCCACGGAGCACCTCCACCACCTCTGCACCAAGACGGCGCCCTGGCGCCAAGGCGCGCGGCTCCACGGCGCGATGCACCGCGTCCGGCGCCCGGGTGTGAAGAAAGAAGCTGTCAAGAAGTTCCTCGACCGCAAGAGAACGCTCCACCACTCCCCGCACCGCCGCGCCAGGATCGTTTGCTGCAGCAGGGCCCCGTGCCGCTTGCCGTAGCGGCGTGCGGACGCCAAGACCAAGCTCCACCTCCAAGACGGGCCCCAGTGACCATGTCCGGCTGTCGTGCCTTCACCCCCGAGCTGCGTAGCGTCGCCTGGCCGGGCAAGTTGAAGCCGGATCTGCCTCCTCGCTACGAAGGCACCCCCGACCCCGCGGAGTTCCTACAGCTCTACGATCTAAGCATCAAGGCGGCTAACAGCGACGAGAAAGTCATGGCGAACTAGTTCCCCATGGCGCTCAAAGATGGTGCTCGTTCGTGGCTCCTGAACCTGCCTCCAGGATCGATCTCCTCCTAGAACGAGATGCGCGACCGCTTCGTCGCCAACTTCCAGGGCACTCGCGACCGCCCACCGGCCGTGGGTGACCTACGCCGCGTCAAGCAACAACCAGGAGAGACCCTCCAGAAGTACATCCAGCGCTTCAACAACGTTCGCCTCAAGATCCCCAAGGTGACGGACGAGGCCATCATCTCCGCGTTCTCTGATGGAGTCCGCGACGTCAAGATGAAGGAGGAGCTCGCCATCCACGAGGAGCTGTGCACGTCTCTGGAGCTCCCGGCTGCGGACCCAGAGGAGAAGAAAGCCAAGGCCAAGGATGTGAAGCGCAAGGGAGCAGTCGTGCTCGCGGTGGAGCCAGACACCAAGCGCGGCAGAGACCAGCCCGAGTCATCCAAGAGCAGCCGGCCGCTCTGCGCCTTCCATAACCTGCAGACCCACAACACCAGCGACTGTCAAGAGCTTAGAGCCATTCGAGAAGATTGCTTCGGTCGACGCCCCGAGCGCAACGACCGGGGCTACGACCGAGGAGGAGGACGTGGTGGCGGACGCTGGGATGACCGTGGCCCGCGCCAGGAGTGGCGCGACTGGCCTCGTGAGGACCGCTGGCAGGATCAGCCTCGCGAGGGCGCCTGGAGGGACCAGCCTCGTGATGATCGTCCTCAGGGCAACGCCGGTCTTCCTCCACTACCTCCACCACCAATAAGGAACAACGACCACCATCAAGACGAGGGGGCTGGGGGCTTCCAAGAGCCGCGTGCCATTGCCTGCATCTTGGACGGAGCTCAGGCCCCAGCCTCGCAGCGTATCTTCAAACAGTTTGCTCGTGAAGTGAATGTGGTCCTGCCCAAGCTCGAGGCCACGTGCCCGCTCAGATGGTCCAAGTGCGCCATCACGTTCAGTCGGCAGATCAGCTCAAATGCGCGGCTACCGCTGGCGCCCTCCCGATGCTTTGTTCACCAGTCATCAGAATGTGCAAGTCACCAAGACTCTCATCGACAGCGGCACAGGGCTCAACGTCCTGTCCGTCGACACGTTCGACAACCTCCAGGGCCACCCCATCAAGGTCGTCTCAGCCTACCCATTGGAGAGAGTGCTCAGGAGCCCCAACTCTGCTGGAAGGGTCGCTGAGTGGAACATCGAGTTGCAGGCGTTCTAGTTGGAGTTCAGCACTACCAGGGTCATCAAGGGAGCTGCACTCGCTGATTTCATGGCGGAATGGACGGAAGCCCCGACGCTTGAAGTAGGCGAGGACCAGTCCACCTCGCCGGGAAGTGAGGCGCCTGATGGCTGGGTCATGTATTTCGATGGCGCCTTCGCGCACCAGGGCACGGGGGCTGGAGCAGTACTCATCTCGCCCACTCAAGACAAGCTCTACTACACCGTGCAGCTCTGCTTTCAGCGGGGCGAGAAGGTCTCCAACAACATCGCATAATACGAAGGCCTCATAGCGGGCCTGAAGGCTGCGGCAGCCCTGGGGGTGAAGCACCTCACCGTTAGGGGCAACTCGCAGCTCCTCGTCAACTTCTCCAGCAAGGTGTGTGAGCCGAAGGACAAGCACATGGAAGCATACCTCGCGGAGGTGCGCAAGATGGAGAAGCAGTTCCTGGGCCTGGAGTTGCAGCACGTGCCCCGTGGCGCCAACAAGGAAGCTAACGACATCGCCAGGAGGGAATCCAAGCGGCAGCCCCAAGAGCCTGGCATCTTCGAGGAGCGGTTCTTCAAGCCATCAGTGACACCACCACTTTCAAGGACAGCTCAGCCTCGGGAGGAACTCCCGCAGCTGCCTGTCACAGGAGCCCCAGCCTGTGGCCCGACTTCGGGAGCGCGCCTGCTCTTGGCGCTCGAGCCCCAGCAGGGATGCTGGACCGAGGAATTCAAGGAATACCTGATGCAGGGGGCGCTGCCGGAGAAGGAGGAGGACGCGGAGCGTGTGGCCCGGCAAGCCACGACATACTGCATTCGGGACGGTGAGTTATACAGGAAGCGACCAAATGACGTTTCAATGCATTGCATCTCCAGAGACCAAGGGAAGGAGTTGCTATCTGACATACACGCTGGGGACTGCGGGCACCATTCGTCATCACACACCCTCGTCGGCAAGGCATTCCGCAGCGGATTCTACTGGCCCACGGCGCTCAACGATGCAACCGAGCTGGTGAAGTCCTGTGAAGCCTGCCAATTCCACGCCAAGCAGATCCATCAACCGGCTCAAGGCCTCCAGACCATACCACTCACATGGCCATTCGCGGTCTGGGGCTTGGATATCTTGGGCCCGTTCCCTCGAGCGCCTGGGGGCTACCGCTACATCTGTGTCGCCATTGACAAGTCCACCAAGTGGGCGGAGGTGGAAGCCGTCCGTACCATCCCAGCTGGCTCTGCGGTCAAGTTCATCAAGGGTCTCGTAAGCCACTGGGGGGTCCTCAACCACATCATCACTGATAACGGCTCGCAGTTCACTAGTAATCTCTTCAAGACATACTGTGCTAACATTGGAATGCAGATCTGCTACGCTTCGGTGGCGCACCCCAGGAGCAATGGTTAGGCTGAACGCGGCAACGCAGAGATCCTAAGGGGCCTCAAGACCAGGACTTTCAAGAAGAAGCTCGAGGCCTGCGGCAGGGGGTGGTACGATAAGCTTCAGTCCGTGATGTGGTCCATTCGTACCACCGCCACCAAGCCAACGGGCGAGACCTCGTTTTTCCTCGTCTATGGAGCCGAAGCGGTCCTCCCTCACGAGGTCAAGCATCACTCCACATGTGTCCTGGCGTTTGATGAAACGCAACAGGACGCCACGCGGGGGATGGACCTCGTGCTGGGGGAGGAACATCATCACGAAGGTATCAGCAGGCGCTGCGGCGATACCACTGCCGCAACATCCGCTCCAGGACGCTCGAGGCGGGTGACCTCGTCCTGAGGCGGGTTGATGTCTACTACACAACCTTCTTCTTGTAGACGTTGTTGGGCCTCCAAGAGTGCAGAGGTTTGTAGGACGGTAGCAAATTTCCCTCAAGTGGATGACCTAAGGTTTATCAATCCGTTGGAGGCGTAGGATGAAGATGGTCTCTCTCAAACAACCCTGCAACCAAATAACAAAGAGTCTCTTGTGTCCCCAACACACCCAATACAATGGTAAATTGTATAGGTGCACTAGTTCGGCGAAGAGATGGTGATAGAAGTGCAATATGGATGGTAGATATAGGTTTTTGTAATCTGAAATTATAAAAACAGCAAGGTAACTAATGATAAAAGTGAGCACAAACGATATTGCAATGCTAGGAAACAAGGCCTAGGGTTCATACTTCCATTAGTGCAAGTTCTCTCAACAATAATAACATAATTGGATCATATAACTATCCCTCAACATGCAACAAAGAGTCACTCCAAAGTCACTAATAGCGGAGAACAAACGAAGAGATTATTGTAGGGTACGAAACCACCTCAAAGTTATTCTTTCAGATTGATCTATTCAAGAGTCCGTAGTAAAATAACACGAAGCTATTCTTTCCGTTCGATCTATCATAAGGTTCGTACTAGAATAACACCTTAAGACACAATTCAACCAAAACCCTAATGTCACCTAGATACTCCAATGTCACCACAAGTATCTGTGGGTATGATTATACGATATGCATCACACAATCTCAGATTCATCTATTCAACGAACACAAAGAACTTCAAAGAGTGCCCCAAAGTTTCTACCGGAGAGTCAAGACGAAAACGTGTGCCAACCCCTATGCATAAGTTCACAGGGTCACTGAACTCGCAAGTTGATCACCAAAACATACATCAAGTAGATCACGTGATATCCCATTGTCACCACAGATAAGCACATGCAAGACATACATCAAGTGTTCTCAAATCCTTATAGACTCAGTCTGATAAGATAATTTCAAAGGGAAAACTCAATCCATTACAAGAGAGTAAAGGGGGAGAAACATCATAAGATCCAACTATAATAGCAAAGCTCGCGATACATCAAGATCGTGCCAAATCAAGAACACGAGAGAGAGAGAGAGATCAAACACATAGCTACTGGTACATACCCTCAGCCCCGAGGGTGAACTACTCCCTCCTCGTCATGGAGAGCGCCGGGATGATGAAGATGGCCACCGGTGAGGGTTCCCCCCCCCCCTCCGGCAGGGTGCCGGAGCAGGGTCCCGATTGGTTTTTGGTGGCTACAGAGGCTTGCGGCGGTGGAACTCCCGATCTATTCTGCTCCCCGATGTTTTTAGGGTATAGGGATATATATAGGCGAAAGAAGTTGGTCAGGGGAGCCACGAGGGGCCCACGAGGGTGGGGGCGCGCCCAGGGGGGCAGGCGCGCCGCCCTACCTCGTGGCCACCTCGAAGCTTCCTGACGTGTACTCCAAGTCTCCTGGATTGCTTCCGTTCCAAAAATAACTCTCCCGAAGGTTTCATTCCGTTTGGACTCCGTTTGATATTCCTTTTCTTCGAAACACTGAAATAGGCAAGAAAACAGCAATTTGGGCTGGGCCTCCGGTTAATAGGTTAGTCCCAAGAATAATATAAAAGTGTATAATAAAGCCCATTAAACATCCAAAACAGAATATAATATAGCATGGAACAATCAAAAATTATAGATACGTTGGAGACGTATCACGGGTCCTCTCTAGGGAAGGGCTGCATAAGCTCTCACCGATGTGGGAGGGCCCGTTCAAGGTCGTCCATGTCTCCAGGCCTCGCGCCGCGCGCCTGGAGACATAGGACGGGGTACCCATCCAGAACGCCTGGAACATCCAGCACCCCTGGAAGTTCTACCCATGAAGAAGGCCCGGTGCCTGTGAAGAAAGGCCCAGCACCTGTGAAGATCGCCGCCCGTGACACTCTCACGTAATAACGAGTGGGGCTGTACATGCCCCGAAGTCTCAAGAGTGCTGCCCTCGGGCCTCAGGGGCTCCCTCCCACGTCTTAGTGGCAGCACTTAGCTCCGCGCTGGTGAGAAGACTTGAAGACTAGACTAGGTGCCGGACGCGGATTTTCATTTGCTTTCCGTAGTTGGCTTGCCTCCTTTTAATTGAAGTTTGCTTCTGATGTTCCTTGTTGATTTGGTTCCGTCGCCTTTTTGCCGCTATTTCCGACTCCAGTTTAACCTGTTCCCTCTTTCTCGCATACCTCGCGAGGGAGCTAGGCAGGTGCCCTCGCGAGCTTTCCCTTTTCTCTGCCTTCCGCCTGCTTTTTCGCGAGGCACCCTCGTTCGAGCCCATAAGCTGGCGCATCTCTCCTAAATCCGTGCCCCTCGGGTACCGCGATGTGAGGCGCTGGGTCAAGGCTCGGGTGAACGATAAGCCTCCTAGCGAGGGGGCTAGGCAGGTGCCCTCGCGAGCTTTCCCTTTTCTCTGCCTTCCGCCTGCTTTTTCGCGAGGCACCCTTGTTCGAGCCCACAAGCTGGCGCATCTCTCCTAAATCCGTGGCCCTCGAGTACCGTGATGTGAGGCGCTGGGTCAAGGCTTGGGTGAACATAAGCCTCCTAGCGAGCTTCCTAACGAATTTTTTGCAGTTCCTAAGCGCTCACCGAGTCAAGGAAGGCCTTGACAGGCACTAGCAAACCAGTGCCTCGTAAAGAGGAGGCTGCCTCGAACGTGCGAAGCTAAGTTGTCTCTACGCAAAACGACGGCACAGCACATAAACGATAAGCATAACATAGTGATTGAGGAATCACGGTTCGATACACGCCCCTCCGGGGCCCATACTGGTTTCTTTTTTGATACAGGATGGAAAGGAAGAACAAAATAAAAGCGGTGCCTGCCCCATTGTGGTTCACATGGGCGGGCCATTAGCGACGTCCCGAGCTCAGCCGGACCCCTCCTCGCGCTTCATGGAGGCACGGCGACGAGACGACACGCTGCCACCTTCGAAGCAGGCACGGCGGCGTGGCGGCTGGTCGTAGCCGACACTGCTGGAGCTGTCGCCAGGAGAAGAGCCACCGTAGCTGGACGAGACACGGTCGGCACCAAGGGCGGGTTCGCCCTCCTCCTCGTCCCGACCGTCGCCAAGGCCGAGCATCTCCTCGCCATCGTTCACCTCGGGGCAGCACCCGGCGCGGTGACCATCTTCCCCAAACACCCTCACGTAGAGGGTCGCATCGCCGTCATACTTGAAATGGAGGGTGCACCGCCTGCCCAGGCCGCGCGCACGGGCGAATGTCTGCCAACCGCAGGCCACAGCTATGTTGCCCGCGACGGAGACCTCGACTGCCACCCAAGAAGCCCTGCTGCAGCAACAGTCCGCCTGCAGCCAGAGCCCACCTGGACCGGAGGCTGGCAACTCGTCGGCAAAGAAGCGCGGGAGCTGAAGCCAGTTGCCAGCCGGGTTCTCCGACCAGACGACGAACTCCGGCAGCGCCTCCACCAAGTGGAAGCGCGGTCTAAGAGGCCGTGCAACCATGGCACGTCTCCCTTCACCGACAGGGCTGCCATGACTGGAACGACCCCTGCCACGCGCAGCGGCGCCATCGCGGGAACCTCCTCGACGGCGCCATTGGTGTCGCTGCTAGCAATGGAGCAAGGGGGAAGAAGCAAGCAGAATGGGAAGATATGGGCGACGGGGGCTCCGCCCCCCTCCCCATTTATAGCAAGAGAAGGCCAACCGGCGCCCCCCACGATCATAGGTAATGATGGTTTTTCCTTGCATGTCGCAGGGACTTGTCAAGTCGGGCAGTTGCATAGGCAGCGTGGGGAAGCAGAGACGCCCATGTCCAATCAACCGCCACGCGTCGACCAAGGCAGCATGCTATTGGGGCCCGCGGCGCTCTGCACTTGACCTTTGGCTTCGCCTCGAAGCCAAGCCCGAGTGCGCCTTGGGCCCGGGGGCTACTGTCGCCATTCTGGGAACGGGGGTCCCTAGACTTGCTTGCCTGCGGCCCATGGCATGGCTCTGCGAGCGGGCCCGTACAGCCCATCTTCATCAACAAGGCATTCAAGACCCTCGCGAGGGGCCAAGCCTCGCGAGGCGGACGACGCAAGACCTCCTCGGGAGCGGCCTCACCAGGTTCGCTCGCGAGGGGCGGAGAGTTCAAGGCAAGGCAAACCTCGCGAGGTTCTCGTGACGTGAGCCATGACGATCAAGGCCAGGCGGGCGCCAGTTCGCTCAGCGTCCTTGTTTCCTCTTTGGTGCTAAGGAAGCAAGCGCAGGAGCGGAGTACCGAGGCATCAAGCAAAGGTTTCCATATCGGTGCAACGAGACCAAGACTAGCAGGACGGCAGGACGGAGGTCACCATGGAGCCCAAGGCGGCGTCACCACCATAGCCTTTGGCAGGCGAAGACTTCTTTTGTTAGGATAAGCTATACTAGTCGTCCCCTTTCAAATTGGCTGTTGTTGGCTCCCTTCCCGCTCGATATTTGGGGAGAGGACCAGGGCCTCTATAAATAGGACTAGCCACCACCGTAGGAGGCAACTCATCAAGAGACAACTGAGCCCGACGAATCGATCTGATCTGGAGCCAACCCTTAGCTACCATCGAGCACAAGAGCACCTCAACCTCAGGAGGTTGTTCTTCCCCTTGTAACTGTTCATCCATAGTCCCAGAGGCAATCCAACACCACCACACTGGAGTAGGATATTACACACAACGATGGCCCAAACCAGTATAAATCTTGTGTCCCTTGTGTTGTGAGTTTTTTGAGTTAGCCCTTGAGATCTTAGCAAGCTAGGACGTAGATCGGTAGGGCGAGATCTTCGCGTGCACCCCAGTGTTCGAACCTTGAGGGTTTTGCCGGAACCCGTGATCTGACACTTGTCCTTGACAAGGAGGAATCTGGCCCAGAAGTGGTGGACCGTTTCCTAAGACTGCTGTTGTATGCTCATAAGAGCGCTTACGTCTGGGTGGGTGGGTGGAATTGAATCCGGACCCTGACCCGATCGATGATCTGGAGTCTGAAGATTTTTCGGACTTAACAGTCCGGACTCCGGAGTATCTTCAGATTGCTTATGCCCGCCGTCCGATTCTATGTTTGGAAGGCTGGTCACATCCTTTCGTTGGGGAGTATCCGGCTCTGCAGGGTCGGTGATCCGAACATAGTCCGTCTTTAGTATAGGGGAAGAGTCGCCGTCTTGCTCCTCGACTACCGCTATGTGGTGGGTGACCGGTGGAGATTTAATTTCTCTTTGGTCGTGTTTAAGCCCGATTCGATCGTAATCTGTGGCAATTCCCAGGGCAGCGATGTGATCCAGGAGCTCGTTTAAAGACGAGAACTCCGCCGGATCCATCTGCTTGGAGTGTTTGGAGTCGATATGAAGGGGATTTTTGATGGCCCGAGAGGTCACCATCGGCTTAACGGCCGAACGGGTGGTCATGGTAAAGCCGCCCAGCCAGAAGGTTTGGCCTGGGGCCAGGCCTCCTCCGGCGGTGATATTGTCTTTAAGGACGAGGCGAGTCATCGATCCTGTCATCGACGTCACAGTGGAACTCTCAATGAAAGCACCGATGTCGGTGTCAAAACCGGCGGATCTCGGGTAGGGGGTCCCGAACTATGGGTCTAAGGTCGATGGTAACAGGAGACAGGGACACAATGTTTACCCAGGTTCGGGCCCTCTCAATGGAGGTAATACCCTACTTCCTGCTTGATTGATCTTGATGAATATGAGTATTACAAGAGTTGATCTACCACGAGATCGTAACGGCTAAACCCTAGAAGTCTAGCCTGTATGACTATGGTAATGAGTATCTCTCTGCCTTCGGACTAAGCTCTCCGGTTTATATAGACACCGGAGAGATCTAGGGTTACACAAGGTCGGTTACAGAGGAAGGAATCTATACGTTCGATCGCCAAGCTTGCCTTCCACGCCAAGGAGAGTCCCATCCGGACATGGGTGCAGTCTTCGGTCTTGATATCTTCACAGCCCATCAGTCCGGCCCATGGTTAACAGGCCGGACGCCCGAGGACCCCTTAGTCCAGGACTCCCTCAAACCCGGCTGTCAGTGTCTCTGGTGTCTGGCTTCTCCGCCGGCAGCTGGGGCCCGCCACCTGGTGGGACCCGCTGGCTGTCTTGTATTTCACCAACAAGCCGCGCCCGCCTCTTGCGGGACCTGCCGGCTGCTTAGTACCGTGGCTGCGCCACTGATGATGCACGCTTTGTCGGGGGGGCGTGGCTACAGTGCCGCCGCCTGGTGGGCGTTCACTGTAGCCATCCCCCGTCTCTTCTGATTAATGGGGCTCAGACTTTGAGGGAATGGCAGGGCCGCCTGGTGGGGTGCCGGCCTCCCCGTGCCGACTAGTCAGGGCATGCCGCCTTCTAGCTTCTCACAAACAAGTAGGGCCCGCCACCCGCGGGTCGTACCGACAACCCGTAGTGGGGGCATGGCCCCCTCTGCCATGGGTGATGTCATGGGCCGCGTGGCAACAGTGTCGCGTCGGGCGAGCGATGTCCGCCCAGTACGTTGTACTTGGCCACACTCGCCTGGATTCGGGAGTGGCAGGCTGTACTATAGCCACACCCCGTCTCGTCGAAATTATGTGGGTGCTAACTTTCAAGGGAGCGGAGGAGGGCCGCCTGCTAGGAGCCGGCCTCTCTGAAGGCCGCCTGCTAGGAGCCGGCCTCTCTGAAGGCCGCCTGCTAGGAGCCGGCCTCTCTGAAGGCCGCCTGCTAGGAGCCGGCCTCTCTGAAGGCCGCCTGCTAGGAGCCGGCCTCTTCGCCATCAGCGGGTTGCCGCCTTCTGGCAACCGGCCGCTTGGGCCAGCCGGCTCCGAGAAGGCGGCTCTTCGCCTTTGAGGCTTGAGGGGCGCAGCCGGCTCCGATGTCTTGAAATACCGCAGGAGGCTGATGAGGCTACCCGTGGTCATTTACTTCGACAATAATACGAATTTATTTTGAAATTATATTTAATATGACTAGAAATTTTGGGATAAAAATATTTCAGATCCCATCAAAATGTGGGAAATTTTATTGAATTCTGTTTTGAGCGGTTGGTTGAAATTATTAATCGTTGTCCTAGCTAGAAAATGGGTTGTACTTTTAACAAACTGTAAATGGGCTATAGTAAATTTCCATTAGAATTCAAAAATGGGCTGTACATTCTTACAAATCGCAAATGGGCTATATGTTCTCTGCCACGCACTTGTGGGCCTACTAAGTTGACTCGTACGCAAGGCTTTTGTTAAGTTATAGTCAACACACGGTTCTAGCAGCAGTGGCTGTTGGATGTCCATCCAACGGATGTCGTGCTTCTTCTTCAATCTCGGATATTCTTGCTTCAGCCGCCCAAAAAATGATTCCTCCCCCTGACATCTGGGGCGCACCATTTCAGAGGCTCACCTATGGGCCTACTAAGTTGACGGTACTAAGGGCTTTGCCAACTTGGTCAATATAAACAATTCTAGTTGCAGTGACCGTACGATGTCCATCCAACGGCCGTCGTGCTTCTTCAACCTCTGGTCTTCTTGCTCCAGCCGCCCAAACAAGCATCGGCCGTGCCGCCTGCTCCTGCCTCCCGTGTACGGCTGTGCTGCCACCGCTGGCCATGCCATCCCTCTATACTCACCCACACCTCCTGTTATTCTCCGGCGACGGCAACCTCACACCGCAGCCGAAGCAGTCAACCCACGTGCTCCCCTCCGCGTGGGCATCCACTGCCGCATCCACTGCCGCGTCTTCCCGAACAGTTCCCTTCCTAGGCCTCGCCGTCGTCCACCGCCTTGATGCTCTCGGCGCGGCGTGGTCGACGTGGTCAACGAAAGACAGCCATCGGAAGAGGACTTTAGGCGGTGAGGCTGACAACTGGACCCACCAGCTACACCTTCAAACACAAGGAAGTGCCTCCTTATTACTCGCAAAGTAAAAACGATTCCTCCCCCTGACAGCTGGGATCGACCATCTATATCTTCGCATGCAAGGAAGTGTGTCCTTATCCTCCCTGACCGCTGGGACCCACCCGTTCAAACCATACGTAGCATTGTCTGTCTGGTCGCGAACGTGTACGTACTTACTGGTCGATCGGTCTCTCTGCAAGTATGAACCGTGGCCGAGTAAGTAGCAGCATGTGTCGTTGTAGAGCACCCGACATATTAGTCCATGCAGTCCCGTCTAAGTCATGTACACGTACGTACAGCCACAGGGCAAATAATACGGCCACGTACGTACATACGGACAGGGTCTCGAGCGCGTACTTGCACTTATATACGGACGGCCAGGACTTGTGTACATGGAGAGGCAACAGACAGCAGCAATGACATCCTGTTCATCGGGCAGCGAACCGGCTGGGTCGAAACAGAGAAACAACGCCTTGTTCATCGGGAGGCAACCGACTGGGTCGGAATGCGTCCTGTTCAAGGGGAGAGAACCAGCTTGGATGGAACAGCCGAAACGGGGCCTGGCGTACTGCAGAACAGAGGAAACGGCCTTCTATTCGACCGGCCATGGTCAAAACGGGATCTTGTTCATCAAGAGGGGTCTGGCGTACCGCAAAATGGAGGAAACAGACTTGTGTTCGAGTGCCTATGGTCGAAACGTGGTCATGTTGATCGGGAGGGGTGTGGCGTACCGCAAAACGGAGGAAATAAACTTGTGTCGGAGCGCCTACGGTCGAAACGGGGTGATGTTCATCCACCGTCTACTGCCTCCCTCTAGCCTCCACGGGCTACTGTTCATCCACCGTCGATCTCCTCCATCCTCCACGGGCTACTGTTCATCCACGGCTACTGTTCCTCTAGCCTCCACCGACTGTTGTTCATAGAGCCTCCACGACGGCCTACTCGGGGTCCTGTTGATCCAGCGGCAACGGCCTACTACCACGGGGTCCTGTTCATCCAACCCCCACCGGAAACTGTTCATCCACAGCCAACCAACTGTCTCGACTCGTTCTATGTACCGTGCGCACGGTAGCAACAGTCACTATTCATCGAGAGTCAACCCAACACCGGCTGGCTACGTCTCGCATGGGGGCTCAATCGGCTTCAGTAAGCAGTAGCAATGATCGATCGCTCGGGTTCAGTTAGCAGCAGTAGCGAAGGAATTGCTCGGGTTGAGTCAGCAGTGAATGAATTGCTCAGGTTCAGTTAACAACCAAGGGATCGATTGCTCGGGTTCAGTAACGTGCGGTTGCTCCAGGTTCAGTTAGCCACCTCACACATACGCGCGTACACGAGAGAAACACGCAAACCACAGTGCATCGCTCAGCCCCGACCACCCACCGTAACTAGGAATTCCGTGATATTTTCCTCGCCCTCGCTTCTACCACGATTTTTTCCGTCATGGACAGCCCAAAGAATGTCATGCAGCTGTGTCTTCGGCCCGCCCAGGACGAAAAGCCCCATTTTCTGTCATGATTTTTTGTCACAGAAGTAGGAGCCCACCACATCTATGATGATACCGGGTTTTGTCACAATTATCGTCATGGATGTGTCATAAGCATGACAGAATTTTTTTCGTTCGGCCCAAAATGTCACGGATGTGTCTTTTTTTTTGTAGTGCATGCAAGGGCCGATTCAAAGTAGTATACATGCTTCAAATTCTTATGATACTAGTAACATGCACCATATGTATCCCAACTCTCATGCATCGGCAACCCCACAAATCGTTATGCCGATGAACAACATGGTGAGTTCGGTTAATAAATTTGAAACACCTCATGTTAGAATTTCCAATGCCATGCAAGAAAGTGTTTCACCCTTTTATTCATCGGAAAATAATGTGCGATATACTAATCCAACCATGCCGATGAATGAGAGAATTGGCCATACTACTGGCTATTTGGCTAGTTACTCTCAACTATCATATGCTACACCTCATGTTAGTAATTTTTCTTCATCGTATACAACTGCAGATGCTCATAATTCGGCTCCGCACCTTCATGGTCATAGCCGAATAAATGAACAATTTCCAGGAGTGCACATGCCATCATCTAATATTGTACAATATACTGCATCCTCTACGCAATTGCATAATTTTGGCAACACCTCATTGCCGTAAAAGTCTAAAAATATTGCGGAGCAATCCCTTACAGAATGGGAAGTGGCTACGTTAAAAAGGGATATAGCCCGAATTAACAAGATTAGTGCTCCTTGCCTTGAAGAACATGACAAGGGGCTAGTTCCTGATTATAATGCAATAAGAGCTACAGTTTTGCAAGAAGATGAATCTTTGCCAATTGATAGAATCGGCGAGGAAAAATATGGTTCTACAGCAATGCATATGCCTTCACCTAGTACAACATCATATTGTACACCCCCTACCAATTGCAAATTTTCGGCAACACCCATGTGTCATTGACGAAAGAATCTAAATGCATTGGGGGGAAATCATATCCTGAGTGGGCTGAAATTGAGAAAAAGCTTAAAGCTAATTTTGTCGCTCGGTGCCAGAAACAAAAGGAAACAGAATTGGCTCAAGTAAAAGAAGCATTGCCAATTGGTAGAATAAATGTAAAGAAGGATGATTCGGAACATGGAAGTGCTTCGGTTGAAAAAGCCGAATCAAGTAGTATATATTCTGAATCCATCAAATCCAAAGAGGCAAGCATTATTGAGAAAGGGCATGGCAAGCATAGCGGAGCGACCATACTTAGAAATTGATGAACTTCAAGGACAAGAAGAAGTAGCCGAACAAAGTTCGACCAACAATTTTTTTCAATGTAATGATGCAGGGAATCAAGAAAAAGATGACGAAGAGGCGTTGGGGAGCCACGGAAAGGCGGAGCAAGATATTGTTCAAGTCACACCACCATCATGCTCTCCCAACATATCTGAAGAGGTATGTTTAGCAAGTAATTTACCTATTTTCATATTTGGTCAGAACTTTATTGTTGTTGCATCTATAAGAAAAATCCTCATAAGTAATTTTGAAAGACCAATGAAGAAGGGTAATTTATTTGTTAGCAATAGAATTGTTATAGAACATATCGGTCAACCCATTGCGCCATTTATAAAGACCGATAATGACTTACCATTGCAGCCAAAGCTTTCCCCATTACTTTATCTAAAGTTCATATCTAATTGAGTTGCTTTGCTTATTTCATACTTGGCTTGCACTTGGTCTCAACTGAGACATGTATGTTCTAACTATTTTCGTTTTAGAAATTTAAATCCAAAGTTAAATTCTGTTGAGAAAATCGATGCTAGTGTAATATCTTACCCAAAGACATCGGAGATAGAGTGCAAAACACAATTCCTAGCCGAATGGGGTGATGCAAAATCTGAACCATTTGTTTGCTTAACTCCAAAGCCGTTCTCATAGCAAGATCGGCTAGAAAATAAAAGGTTTACCTTTAATTCAAGCATGTGTGATCAAATATTTGATTTGTTGCTGAAAAAATTACATAAGAATTCTTGATCACCATGTCAAGCCATCAATTCAAAAACGAATGTATTGTAGGTTGCATCATTTGTTCAAACATAATTTTGAGGATTGCAATATGTTTCGTCAAATAGTTAAATCAACCATATAAAGGACGATTGAGATTTGTTGAAACACCAAAGGATGACTGATACGTCTCCAACGTATCTATAATTTTTGATCATTCTATGCTGATATATTATCATTCTTGGATGTTTTACAATCATTTTATAGCAACTTTATATCATTTTTTGGGACTAACCTATTGACATAGTGCCCAATGCCATTTGTTGTTTTTTGCTTGTTTTTTACTTTTTGGAGTATTTTTTTGGACCAGAAGACGCACGATGGGCCAAGGAAGTACCAGAGGGGGGCTTCGAGGGGAGCACAACCCACCTGGGTGCGCCTGGGGGCCCCAGGCGTGCCCAGGTGGGTTGTGCCCACCTCGGTCGCCTCCCACACTGCCTCTTTGCTCTATAAATACCTCGAAAATCCAAAAACCCTAGGGGAGTCGACGAAACACAATTCCAGCCGCCGCAAGTTCTAGACACCACCACGGAGGGGTTCATCATTGATACGTCTCCAACGTATCTATAATTTTTTATTGTTCCATGTTGTTTTATTATCAATCTTGGATGTTTTATAATCATTTTTGGTACTAACCTATTGACATAGTGCCAAGTGCCAATTGCTTTTTTCCATGTTTTTTACATCGCATGAAATCAACATCAAACAGAGTCCAAATGCCACGAAACTCCACGATGATTTTTGATGGGCCAGAAGGAAGGCAATTGGCCCTGGTTGCACCTGGGGGTGCCCCGAGGGGGGCACAACCCACCAGGGCGCGCTAGGAGGCCCAGGCGCGCCCTGGTGGGTTGTGCCCACCTCAGGTGCCCCCGGACCACCTCTTTGCTCTATAAATACCCCAAAAATCCTGGAACCCTAGAGGCGTCGACGAAATATTCATCCAGCCGCCGCAGAGTCCAGAACCACCAAGTCCAATCTAGACACCATCACGGAGGGGTTCACCACTTCCATTGGTGCCTCTCCGACGATGCGTGAGTAGTTTCTTGTAGACCTTCGGGTCCGTAGTTAGTAGCTAGATGGCTTTCTCTCTCTCGCTAAATTCTCAATACAATGGTCTCCCGGAGATCCATATGATGTAACTCTTTTGCTGTGTGTTTGTTGGGATCTAATGAACTTCGAGATTATGATCAGTTATATCTTTTTATATCCATGAAAGTTATTTGAGTTTCTTTGATCTCTTATATGCATGATCTCTTATAGCCTCGTATTTCTTCTCCGATATTTGGGTTTTGTTTGGCCAACTTGATCTATTTATCTTGCAATGGGAAGAGGTGCCCGGTAGTGGGTTCGATCTTACGGTGCTCGATCCCAGTGACAGAAAGGGAACCGACACGTATGTATTGTTGCTACTAAGGATAAAAAGATGGGATCTATATCTACCACCATAGATAAACGGATATTGTCTACATCATGTCATCGTTCTTATTGCATTACTCCGTTTTTCCATGAACTTAATACACTAGATGCATGCTGGATAGCGGTCGATGTGTGGAGTAATAGTAGTAGATGCGGGAAGGAGTCAGTCTACTAATCTTTGATGTGATGCCTATGTAATGATCATTGCCTGGATACCGTCATAATTATTTGCAGTTATATCAATTGCCCAACAGTAATTTGTTTACCCACCGTTTGCTATTTTCTCGAGAGAAGACACTAGTGAAACCTACGGCCCCCGGGTCTTGTTTCTCATATATTTGCTTGCGATCTACTTTTCCTTTGCATTTTTATTCAGATCTACTAAACCAAAAATACAAAAATACTTTTCTGCACTTTATTTTATTTGCGATCTATTATTCAATCTATTACAATTTATTTCCCGTCCATGCACCTTTTGAGGCGCCGTACCCGAAAGGGATTGACAACCCCTTTAACACGTCGGGTTGCGAGTGGCTGTTATTTGTGTGCAGGGGCTGTTTACGTTGTGTTGCTTGGTTCTCCTACTGGTTCGATAACCTTGGTTTCATATCTAAGGGAAATACCTACCGCCGCTGTGCTGCATCATCCCTTCCTCTTTGGGGAAATACCGACGTAGCTTCAAGCGACATCAATCATCCTCATTGGTGCCTCTCCGATGATGCGTGAGTAGGTCATTGTAGACCTACGGGTCCGCAGTTAGTAGCTAAATGGCCTCCTCTCTCTCTTTTGATTCTCAATACAATGGTCTCTCGGAGATCTATTTGATGTAACTCTTTTTGTGCGGTGTTTGTTGGGATCCAATGAACTTTGAGTTTATGATCAGATCTATTTTATCCATGAAATTCATTTGAGTTTTGATCTCTTATATGCATGATTTCTTATAGCCTCATATTTCTTCTTTGAATCTTTGGTTTAGTTAGGCCGACTAGATCGATTTTTCTTGCCATGGGAAGAGGTGCTTTGTGATGGGTTCGATCTGACGGTGCTCAATCCCAGTGACAGAAGGGGACATGACACGTATGTATCATTGCTATTAAGGATAACAAGATGGGGTCTATTCCTACATGAATAGATCTTGTCTACATCATGTCATCGTTCTTATTGCATTACTATGTTTTTCCATGAACTTAATACACTAGATGCATGCTGGATAGCGGTCGATGTGTGGAGTAATAGCAGTAGATGCAGGCAGGAGTCGGTCTACTAATCTTCGAGGTGATGCCTATATAATGATCATTGCCTGGATATTGTCATAATTATTTGAAGTTCTATCAATTACCCAACAGTAATTTGTTTACCCGTCGTATGCTATTTCGCTCGAGAGAAGCCACTAGTGAAATCTACGGCCCCCGTGTCTCTTCTTTATCTTATTTGCCTTCGAGATCTATTTTCATTCGCTTTTCTTTTTAGATCTATTAATCCAAAAACCCAAAAATACCTTGCAGAATTTTTTTATTATTTATTTTATTTCACGTTCCCGCGAGATCTATTTATCCAATCTACTACAAATTTATCTATCGTTTTACCCAGGAGGGATTGACAACCCCTCTTACACATCGGGTTGCAAGTATTTGTTCTTTGTGTGCAGGTACTGTTTCCATAGTGTTACGTGGTTCTCCTACTGGTTCGATAACCTTGGTCTCATCACTGAGGTAAACACCTACCTTAGTTGTGCTGCATCATCCCTTCCTCTTTGGGTAAATACCGACGTAGTTCAAGCCGCATCAAAAGGAATTTATGTCGCCGTTGCCGGGGAGACATCATCAACATCTATCCGGTTCCTAATCATAAATCTCATATCCTAGCAATTTACATTATTTGTCATTTGCCTCTTGTTTTCATCTCTCCCACTTCACAAAATTTTTCCTTTTTATTTGCCTTCTTTTTTGTTTGCCTTTTTCTCGTTCGATCATTTGTTTGCTTGTGTTGCCATGTATCTTCTATTTGCTTGCATCTTCGCTTGCTAAAAATCTATTGATATGCATCCTCATCCACTTGCTAATATTTTCAAAAGATCCAATTATGATGAACCAATTGATAGTGAATTGAGTTCACTAGATTATCTTTATGAAGTTTTGCTTGAGATTCATGAATCTGAAAATTGTGATGAAGTGTTAAACGAAGAAATTTATAAAGTGATTCATGATAGCTCCTTGAATTAAAAGCATGATTGCAATGATGTTATTATAAATTCTATTAATGTCAATTGTGTTAGTGATATGCAAAACCCCAAGCTTGGGGATGCTTGTTTAGTTATGTCCACTACTTATTGCAATGATCATGATTGGGGTGATAATGATTCTTATGATCTGAAAAATTTATTTAAAGCTCATGATGAATATGCTTGCAATAATATTAAAAGTGGGTTTGGAAGAGTGTCAAATTTAGCTAAAAATAATCCCACATATTTGGAGAGTGTTCAATCTTATGAAATTTTTATAAAAGTGGGTTTGGAGAGGTCATGACTTTATTTGATGATAATCCCACTATTTTGGAAGATTATAAAACTTTTATGCATGTGGATCATGAAGAGAAAATTTTATATGATAGTTATATTATTGAATATGATTTTGATCCTACATGTAATTATTATGAGAGAGGGAAATATGGATGTAGAAATGTTCATATTACTAAATTACCTCTCGTTATGTTGAGATTGCTATTGTTTGTTTATTCTTCCTTGCGTATACTACTTTTTGCTTCTCTTGATAATTTTTCCTACAAAATGCCTATGCATAGGAAGCATGTTAGAGTTAAATGTGTTTGTCTCAAGTTTTATGATGCTCTATTTGTGCTTCAATTTTTTGTCTTTCATGTGAGCATCATTAAAATTATTATGCCTAGCTAGGGGCATAAAACAATAGCTCTTGTTGGGAGGCAACCCAATGAATAAATTTTATTTTTGCCTTTTTCTTTCTGTTCTTGAGTGTTTGCAAAATTATGCTACTGTTATGATTGTGTTTTTTGTGTTTTAGTTAGTGTTTGTGCCAAGCAAAGCCTTTGGGATCATGTTGGGTGATAGTTGATTTGATCTTGTTGAAAAACAGAAACTTTTGCGTCCAGTAAAACAATTTTGAAAAATCACAGAAGTGCGATCAAATCTTGATTTTTTTACAAAAGATTGATATACAAATTACCCACGTTTTCCTAATTTTTCAGAAGTTTTGGAATTACAGAAGTATTCGAAGTTTTCAGATTGCTACAGACTGTTTTGTTTTGACAAATTCTATTTTCTTTGTGTTGTGTGCTTATTTTGATGAATCTATGGTTTGCATTGGAGGGTATAAGCTATAGTAAAGTTGGAATACAGTAGATATAATGCAAAAATAAAATATGAATTTGTTTGCAACAGTACTTAGAGTAGTGATTTGCTTTGTTATACTAACGGATCTCACGAAGGTTTTGTTGAGTTTTGTGTGATTGAAGTTTTCAAGTTTTGGGTGAGATCACGATGGATGAAGGAATTAGGAGTAAGATGAGACTAAGATTGGGGATGCCCACGGCACCCCAAGTTATTATCCAAAGAGGAACAAGCAACTAAGCTTGGGGATGTCCCGAGTGGCATGCCCTCTTTCTTCTAACGACCATTGGTATTTTACTTGGAACTATATTTTTATTCGTCACATATCATGAGTTTTGCTTGGAGCGTCTTGTATTATATAAGTCTTTGCTTGTTTTGCTTTTTAGTTTAAGTAAAGTATCCTTGCTGAACACACCTATTTGAGAGAGCCAAAATTATGCCATGATTTGTTAGAATTGCTCTATATGCTTCACTTAAATTTTGGAGCTATGGAATTGCTCTAGTGCTTCATTTATATCTTTTTGAGCACGGTGTGCTTTATTATTTTTGAAGAAATGCTCTCATGCTTCACTTAGATTTATTTGAGAGTTAGTAAAATTTTGAAGAAATTCTCTCATGCTTCACTTATATTATTTTGAGAGAAGAAAATTTTTATGCTGATGTTCTTCACTTAGATTTGTTTGAGCTATCAAAAGCAACACATGAAATTAATCCCAAAGTGATAGATATTACAGAGGGATATAATAAAAACTTTCGTGAAGATCATTGGACAAAATAAACTTGATTCTTTGTAATAGTTTTGAGGTATGATGATATAATATGTGATTCATGTTGATGAGCAATTATGCTTTAGTAAGAACATTGATGTGAAGGTTTGTGATTCCCTACGCAAGCACGAAAGTTAATAGTTATGCAATGAAATTACATCCTACTTGTGGTGCATTATTCGGTGTTAGTTATGCTTAATGCTCGCTTATGAGATTTTTTATTTCTTAGTTGGATGCTTCTCAATCTTTTGCTAGCCTTCACTTGTACTAAGTGGGATTACTACTTGTGCATCCAAAATCCTTAAACCCAGTTTTTGCCATATGAGACCACTATACCTACCTATATGCGATATTTCCGTGTCGTTCTAAGCAAATTTGTATGTGCCGTCTCTAATCTTCAAAATAAATTTCTCTTTTGTGTGCTCATACCGCTCATGAATCGGTAGGGCGTGGCCGATATTTTCCATGCTAGATGTGTTATTCTCAAGATGAGTGTTTATTCACTTGTCATTGCACGAGAGTACGGCAAAGGTATTAGGGATGCCCAGTACTAAAATGATAAATGAATTTACTTTATGTTGTCATAATAAATTCCTTGGAAAGTGTTGGTATGGACGGCACCCGGGGATTCGGTTAGCCATGGAATGTGAAAGTATGGTGGAAAAAGAAATAAACTTTATTTTCTGTTTGGGAACCGGCTATGATAATCTAGCATGGAAAGTATTGGGAACTACTTGATCGTTTTCGTTTACAGGAAAGGCATGCCACCCAAAATGTTCTATCTCTATCTTTTTCCACTTTGAGCTCTGGCACCTCTACAAATCCCTACTTCCCTCTGCGAAGGGCCTTTCTTTTTTACTTTATGCAATTTTTATTTTTATTTTAGTCTCCATCTTCTCTTATAAAGCACCAACTAAGGGGCACTATGATCGTACTTGAGCATTGGGTGTAGCTAATATGCAAGTGTGTTTCATGAATGGATCAATGATTGAGCATAATGGGCTAGGGATAACTTGCTTTAGTGTTGATATTTTGAAAGACATGGTTGCTTATTGATATACTTGAGTATGGAAATCTTCATGTCAAAACTAGAATATTGCTTTGAATCATATAAAAGTACAAATGTCCATGCTACAAAAGAAAAGAATATGTGATGAACATGATAGGCAGCATTCCACATCAAAGATTCTGTTTTTATCATTTACCTACTCAAGGACGAGCGGGAATTAAGCTTGGGGATGATGATACATCTCCAACGTATCTATAATTTTTTATTGTTCCATGCTGTTATATTATCATTCTTGGATGTTTTACAATCATTTTATAGAAACTTTATATCATTTTTTGGGACTAACCTATTGACATAGTGCCCAGTGCTAGTTGTTGTTTTTGCTTGTTTTTTACTTCGCAGAAAATCAATACCAAATAGAGTCTAAATGCAGCAAAACATTTTGGAGATTTGTTTTGGACTAGAAGACACACGATGGGCCAAGGAAGTACCCGAGGGGGGCTCCAAGAGGAGCACAACCCACATGGGCGCACCTGGGGGCCCAGGCGCGCCCTGGTGGGTTGCGCCCACCTCGTCCGCCTCCCGCACCGCCTCTTTGCTCTATAAATACCGCGAAAATCCAAAAACCCTAGGGGAGTCGTCGAAACACAATTCCAGCCACCGCAAGTTCCAGAACCACAGATCCAATCTAGACACCATCACGGAGGGGTTCATCATCCTCATTGGTGCCTCTCCGATGATGCGTGAGTAGTTCATTGTAGACCTACAAGTCCATAGTTAGTATCTAGATGGTTTCCTCTCTCTCTTTTGATTCTCAATACAATGGTCTCTTGAAGATCTATTTGATGTAACTCTTTTTGCGGTGTGTTTGTTAGGATCCGATGTACTTTGAGTTTATGATCCGATCTATTTTATCCATGAAAGTTGTTTGAGTTTTGATCTCTTATATGCATGATTGCTTATAGCCTCATATTTCTTCTTCGAATCTTTGGTTTAGTTAGGCCGACTAGATCGATTTTTCTTGCCATGGGAAGAGGTGCTTTGTGATGGGTTCGATCTTACGATGCTCAATCCCAGTGACAGAAGGGGACATGACACGTATGTATCGTTTCTATTAAGGATAACAAGATGGGTTCTATTCCTACATGAATAGATCTTGTCTAGATCATGTCATCGTTCTTATTGCATTACTCCATTTTTCCATGAACTTAATACACTAGATGCATGCTGGATAGCGGTCAATGTGTGGAGTAATAGTAGTAGATGCAGGCGGGAGTTGGTCTACTAATCTTGGACGTGATGACTATATAATGATCATTGCCTGGATATCGTCATAATTATGTGAAGTTCTATCAATTGCCCAATAGTAATTTGTTTACCCGCCGTATGATAATTTTCTCGAGAGAAGCCACTAGTGAAATCTACGGCCCCTGGGTCTCTTCTTTATCATATTTGCCTTCGAGATCTATTTTTTATTCGCTTTTATTTTTAGATCTATTAATCCAAAAACCCAAAAATACTTTGCTGCAATTTTTTTTATTTTTTTTATTTTGCGTTTCCGTGAGATTGATACGTCTTTAACGTGTCTATAATTTTTTATTGTTCCATGCTATTATATTATCCATATTGGATGCTTTATATGCATTTATATGCTATTTTATATGATTTTTGGGACTAACCTATTAACCCAGAGCCCAGTGCCAGTTTCTGTTTTTCCTTGTTTTTGAGTTTCCCAGAAAAGGAATATCAAACGGAGTCCAAATGAGCTGAAAATTTACGGAGATTTTTTATGGACCAGAAGAAGCCCCCGAAGCAAAGAGTTGGGCCAGAAGAGCCACGAGGCCTCCACAAGGGTGGAGGGCGCGCCCCCCTGTCTTGTCGTCGCCTCGTGGACCCCCCTGACTTGTTCCCGACACAAAAAATTCCTATAAATATAGAAACCCCTAGAAATAAACCTAGATCGGGAGTTCCGCCGCCGCAAGCCTCTGTAGCCAGGAAAAACCAATCGGGAGCCTGTTCCGGCACCCTGCCGGAGGGGGAAACCATCACCGGTGGCCATCTTCATCATCCCGGCGGTCTCCATGACGAGGATGGAGTACTTCACCCTCGGGGCTGAGGGTATGTACCCGTAGCTATGTGTTTGATCTCTCTCTCTCTCTCTCTCTCTCTCGTGTTCTTGATGTGGCACGATCTTGATTACCGCGAGCTTTGGTACTATAGTTGAATCATATGGTGTTTCTCCCCCTCTACCTTCTTGTGATGAATTGAGTTTTACCTTTGAGGTTTTATTATTATAGGATCGAATACTATTTTGGATTTGAGAACACTTGATTATGCCTTGCGTGGGATACCCATGGTGATAATAGGGTATTCTATTCATTTATTTGATGTATGTTTTGGCACTCAACTCGCGGGTTCCCGAGGTGACATTGGGGTAATCTATGCATAGTGGTTGATGCATGTTTCATCCTTGTTTCTCCGGCAGAAATCTTGGGGCACTCTTTGAGGTTCTTTGTGTTGGATTGAATATTATGAATCTGAAGTTGTTTGATGCATATCGTTTAATTGACCCACGGATACTTGTGGTGACATTGGAGTATCAAGGTGACATTAGGGTTGATTGATGTGTGTCATATGATGTTATTTTACTACGAACTCTAGGGCTGTTTGTGACACTTATAGGAATAGCTCAATGGATTGATCGGAAAGAATAACTTTGAGGTGGTTTCGTACCCTACAAGCAATTTCATCTTATGTTCTCTGTGATAGGAACTTTGGAGTGACTTTTGTCGCACGTTGAGGGATTGTCATATTATCTAATTATGTTATCATTGTTGAGAGAACTTGCACTAGTGAAAGTATGAACCATAGGCCTTGTTTTCAAGCATTGCAATACCGTTTTCGCTCACTTTTACCACTTGCTACCTTGCTGTTTTTATATTTTCAGATTATAAAAACCTATATCTACCATCCATATTGTACTTGTATCACCCTCTCTTCGCCGAACTAGTGTACCTATACAATTTACCATTGTATTGGGTGTGTTGGGGACACAAGAGACTCTTTGTTATTTGGTTGCAGGGTTGTTTGAGAGAGACCATCTTCATCCTACGCCTCCCACGGATTGATAAACCTTAGGTCATCCACTTGAGGGAAATTTGCTACTGTCCTACAAAACTCTGCGCTTGGAGGCCCAAAACGAGTCTAAAAGAAGAAGGTTGCGTAGTAGACATCAGAGATCTATTTATCCAATCTACTACAAATTTATCTATCTTTTTACCCGGGAGGGATTGACAACCCCTCTTACACGTCGGGTCGCAAATATTTGTTCTTTGTGTGCAGGTACCGTTTACATAGTGTTATGTGGTTCTCCTACTAGTTCGATAACCTTGGTCTCATCACTGAGGGAAATACCTACCGTAGCTGTGCTGCATCATCCCTTCCTCTTTGGGGAAATACCGACGTAGTTCAAGCTACATCAATGACTAGTCTTCCGATTGGTCCTGATGGCAAAAAGTTTTTGCATCGGCTTCTTCAAGCTGATTCATTAAATGATGAGAAGGTAAAAACAGTGGATGATGAGATCAATTTTTCATGTAAAGAAGTTGTTCAAGAGCACAATGAAGATATTCTTGAAGGCGGGAATTCCCTCAAGGTTGCACAGAAGACACCAAGTACTAGGGGGCAACAAGAAAATTCAGAGATCGATGAAAGCAAACCAAAAGAAAACAAAGGCCAAAATAAGCGCAAGTGTAAGATATCAAAAATCACCTTCGCTGAACTATCTATCTATTATATTATTATTTTTGAACACTATATATTATATTTATATTATTAAAACAAGAGACAAACTAGACATTACGTTCATCCACACAGATTAAATTATCTTAGCAATTAGATTTGTAAATAAATGGCTGAGATTTTAAGATGTATATGTTACATACAAATATTTATTACATGTCCTGTTCGGCACATAGAAAAACTATCACGTACAATTACCTATGGAAATGTTTTTTGTAGCAAACCTACAATGGAAAAGTGTAACATGAATCCGTATAGGAGGACTCAGATCCGTATGAGTCAAAAGGAGTCCAACAGGGATCACGTAATCTATTGTGATTGGATTCTTATCTTTAGCGAGGTTGGACTCTAATTAAGAGAAATAAAATTCCAAAGCTAGCCACGCTACTACACAAAGGAATCTGCACCTATTTGGCCCAATTTCACGATCAATCAATCAATTTTACAAGCCTATAGACAATCAGTAGCGGGGCATCATACAAGAAAAAAAAACAAATGAGGTGGTATATAAAAGATTAAAAGTTTGAAACACACATATACGTCCAAACAATAAATGTCTCTTACCGTGCTGTAAAAAAAGTCTCTTACTAGATGAATAAATAATATAACTCTGGTTTACTATATATATGAATTTAAAAGAAATAGCATTTTGGTTTTTAAATTGTACTGGAAACATATTAAAATGTTAAATTAATTATGTAACAATTATAAATAGTAAATTTGAATTCAGTTGAAAAAGATAATGGTTTATTTCTCGCACAAATTAGGTATGAAATACTAAATAAAATATAAGAAATGGTTACTATGTTGGTAAAGAATACAACTATATGTTTACTAAATGAACTAAAATAACTAAAAATGAAATTAGCAAATTTGTTTTTATCCAAACTCCAAGTGAAATCCTTAATAGATAAAATTCAAATATATATATATATGGAAAATCCATCCTACCACCTGGGGGTAGTTACCCCACATGTCTCATATACTACCATGTGGTAGTATATATTCTACTTTATTATTTTAAGTATGTTCATATACTATATATAAGATACTCCAAAGTGAGTTGCATGAAAAAATGGCAAGTTGGTCCATGGTTTTTATTATATTTATAAAATACGTACATATTTGTACGTAAAAAGGAGCATACTCAAGATATGATACATACTACAAAAAAGTAGTATATATACTACCTAAACATTTTTATATACTACATACTACACGTACAAACTCTCCGATCTGATAGATACTACATACAACATACAAAAATTAAGTGGTGGTAACTACCACCGGTGGTAGATAAAATTAGTTAGTGATGCTATTCATCACCCAGGGTGCAAAATAAGTTATTCTTCACCTAAGGTAATCTTACGATCATTTCATAATTAAATTATGTTTGGAATTCAAATAGTTACATTCCTATTGATTCACTACGTAAAATTTGGCATAAGAAAATAAAAATATAGGTCATAAGAAAAGAAAATTTGCAGTTTATGTGTATTTTACACTATGTTTTTATGTTTGTAATTTTACAGAACATAAAATATTTTTTACATCGATTATATATTTTCTTACGGTCTCTTTTTACGTCAGAAATAAGACAAAACTTACGGAACGTAAAATTACGGTGCGTTGAAGGTAAAATAGAGGGGGGTGAAGAATAACTATTTCTCACCCAGGGTGACGAATAGTCTATATATATATACATAAACACTATTCTGATCACAGGATCAGAATAATATTCTGATCACAACCTGAACTGCCGGAGTAACGAGCTTGAACTTCCCTCTATACGAACCCGACCTTCGGGCTATCTTCGCAACCGTGCCTTCTACCGCGAGTTTTCCTGATCATTCGTGTTGTTTGTGATGTAAGTGTAATGTGGACACATTTTTTAGAATCTAAATGCTTGTTTTGCTTCAGAATCTAGCACGTTGGCGGATTTGCTCTCGGGCGGTGATGAACGTGGGTCTGTTACAAGTTTTTTGCATGTACTGGATGTTCTAGAATATCTAACAGGATGAGAATTGGGTTAGGTACGAGTTTACTACATGTTTTGTTGTTATTTTCGAACGAATTCGATTTGGTGTTCCGCCGCCTCTGTTCTTCGTCCGCGGGAGTGGTTCCGACGGCTGTTGTAGATTTGTAGTTTTGCTGTTCAAATTGGTGGTGGATTTGCGTGCATTAGTGAGAAAGAATGCTGCTCATGTTGTTAATTTGATTATGCGGGCTCATAATCAAAATCCGGCGATTGGATCTTCTGCCTCCCGTCGTGGTTTTCTGTTCGAGGGACAATATGATGAGAATCATTTTCTTGTTTATCTGGAGCATGATGACATTCGAAATGGCAGTTGAATCCTTCCCGTGTTGTTAATTTGATTTGGCTGGCTCATTCATTCCAAAAATGTGGATTGGACCTTCTGCCTCCCGCCGTGGTTCATTGTTCAAGCGGACAGCTTGATGGCCGATCATTTTTTGATGTTTTATTTGGAGTATGACGACGTTTGAAATGGCTGTTGACATGTTGGAATTTACCCAAACGATTAAATCTGGGAACCAAATTTTTTCGGGGTTATTTTTTCAATCATTTTACGTTCTGTTGTACAAGCTGGACTGCTATAACATTCATAGTTGAACTTTTGTGCTCTTTACGCATGCTTTTAGGAGATGAGGCAATACGATCTAGTCTGTTGTTGTTGTTGTATAAAAAATCAAGTATGTTTTATGTTGTTGACTGTCGTCATGTGTGTAAGTCTGGAACTGGACCACAGGAACATGCATCCTCTTTTCCTTTAATCTATGTTTTGGGATAGTTTTTTGATCATCCACTATCTTCAGTAGAAGCTGGACTTCTTTTTTATTAATGGTTGAACTTTTGGCTTTCCACATTGCATTCCACATTTGCAAGGCGAAGGTGCATGGTGCTCTATATATATATTTTTTGTAATTTTAATTCTTCAGATGTTCTTTTTAGACTTTGTCTCGTGAGCAATCATGGGATTAGCCCAAGTATGCATGCACTTTTTCTAGATCATCTAAGGGTCATTATACAAGCTGGACTTCCATGTTGTTCATACGTGAACTTCTACTTTTCCTTCTTTGCAAGGTAATGCGGCAAGTCCTCTGTATTTCTTTCTTTTTATGTTATTTTTCATTCGTTGCATTGGTTTGGATTTTTTTTTTTGACTTAGTCCCATGAGCAACCATGGAATTGGCCGACGGATATGCGTATATTTTTTTTTCTAGTATGTTTTTGTACTTATAATAGTTGTTTGTCTTCACTGAATAACTATCCTGAACTTCTATATGATAATCGTTTTTAACATGTTAATTTGAGGTTTTACAAAACCCCGAACTTCTATATCTTCACTATTTGAACTTCTTATTTATAATTTTGTTTGTTATTTTTGGATTAAATATTTGTAGACATTGAAA
>NC_057802.1:166853244-166868793 GCF_018294505.1 Triticum aestivum
AGCATGCGACGACGCGGTGTGCCGCGTCGTCGCATGCGGAGGCGAGTCCGTCACATCCATGACCCCACTATCTATCTTAGGGGTGTGGCTCTGGGGTGCGTGCGGTGGGGGTGGAAACAGAATAACCGCATTGCGTCCTGTCAAAACCTAGCGCGCAGCAATGCGGTAGAGCGAGGCCGAGCAGGGGGAGGGGGGTCGGGACCCCCCTCCCCTGCCCCTGTGAGGCCGAGACAGGAACGAGCCGGAGATGACGCGGCGTGCCGCGTCGTCGCATGCGGAGGCGAGCCCGTCACATCCGTGACCCCGCTATCTATATTGTTTTTATGTTGTGTATTTTAGTTAGATATGAACTTCATCTGTTATTGTGCTTGAACTTCTTCTTTTTGTTTCTTAGTGTTTATTTATTCATATGCCTTTACTTCTTTGATTAGAGTACTTGAACTTCTGTTCTTTATTTTTTGAACTTCTTTCTCTTGTTTTTTTAGGTGCATATTTGTGTATGTATTTTTCTTCCCTTGGTAGTGTATTTGCCATCAATTTTTGGTTTTAAGGATATCAGCAGTGATGTTGTGTGATCTTATCTCATTATAATAGATGCATTCAAATGGTGCATTCATTTATCTATGGATGTATTTACTTTTTTAGCCGTTGGGGGGTAAAACTGTAATTTCACCGGCACTGCAACACCCACGACAAAGAGGCATTAAGTGCCCATCTCCCTCGCCACCACCTGTCAGAAAACCCCTCTCCCCCTGTCACTCGCTCTCTCCCCCCTCTCCGTCGCTCTGCTGCCTTCGTCCCCTCCAACTCCCCCCGATTTCTCCGCCCCTGTCCCCTGCCCTCGTGAGTGGAGTAACCGGCGCACGCCCCCGCTCCTATTTCTCCCCCACGCCCCGCTCTCCCTCGCCCATCCCGCTCTCTTTTGCTCTAAAGCGAGGGCGGCAACTGCTTGCGCGGTTCCAAGGTGTGCGTGGCGTCGTGGGGAGTGGAAGAACCGCCACGGATTCGTGCGTGCGGGGGTCGTTTGGAGAGGTACAAATGTTGTCCCCTAATGCTTGCTTTTTGTTTCGCCAGATCTGTCGAGGCATGCCTGTTTCTTCTGTGTGCTCTCGCGTCCGCCTCCTACCCCCTTCTTCTGATGGTTTGGTGGGAGATTAGGTAGGGTTCTTGTGCGTGTGGTGGTTGGATTGCATACCCCCGTGGTCAGGTTTGTTTGTGAGATGCTTGTGTGTACTATTTCTCCCTTCAGACTTGTGTTTATTTCATTTCCCCTTTGTTGATTTTAGCAGTCAGATACATGTAAGAGAGGGTGTGGTGTGATGGTTGATGTTGGATCTGATGTTTCTAATTGCATTAGTGCTGTGGATTTCGAAGTCTAGATTATGTCTGTGACATTCTAGTTAGTTTATGGATACATTTTTTGGTGTGCTTGCCTATATGTGCTACTGTTCATCTTTTCATACTTGTTGGTATGTTCTAGTTGTTTCATCCTAGGGTTTAATTCAGTTTCTTTTTGTATTTTGGTGTATGATTTTCTACTTGCTAACTATATGCAATCAATCCCCTGTTTTTAGTAGGTTGTTCTCGTGTTTGGAGTTGCATTCACGGCGGTTGTGTTGTCATGGCTTCAAAACCTTCTCCAGGTATCTTAATGTAGTTGGATCTTGTATTTTAAATTGCAGTATTCTTATAAATGTCTACCCATATCTTCACTTAGTTTTCTTGTTGGACTGCCATTCTTAATAGTGTGAACTTCTAACAAAGGTTATGTGTATGCATTTTACCCTTAGTTTGAGTTAGCATAGTGTTGCTTACTTTTTAGTTGATTATTTGCAGGTGAAACTATGTCACCAAGTGTTGTTGGACTTCCCAAATGTTTCATATTTTAGCCTATATCTTTGTTTTTTTTTTGTTATCATGTTCATGGTATTGATATTTAGTTTGCGTGTGAAATACTATTTGTGGTCATGCTACATCTTTTTTATGTGCTACTTGATTAGGTCACATAGTTGAACTTCTGGTTTTAATTATTGTTTGTTTGTAATGAAATTTGGTTGAACTTCTGTTATGCACATTTTGTTTTACTGCTTTGTTATATATTGTTGAACTTCTGGACATTCATCTTATATGTAGAAGCCCCTCTGGTGTAGATTGTTTTTATATTTAGTATGTAAATTTTAGATTGTTTGTTGTCTTTACTGCTTTGTTAGGTATTGTTGAACTTCTGGATATTGTTTACTGCTTTTTTAGGTATTGTTGAACTTCTAGGTATTGTTTACTGCTTTGTTATGTATTGTTGAACTTCTGGGTATTGTTTACTGCTTTGTTAGGTATTGTTGAACTTCTGGGTATTGGACATTGGTGTAGGATTGCGGATTAGAACTCAGCTGCCTTTTTACTTGCATTTTTTGTAGTTGGTGATGAGTTGAATAGTTCTGAAAAAATGCCTGCCATCAAGATGGAGCTTCAGAAGTTAATACTGATGCTCCAATATCTGATGCGGCTAAATCACCCATTATTCCTTTGACTGTGATTGTTGAGGTTGCTTCGAGCCTTGAGAATTTTTCAAGCCTCGAGGATCTTGCTTCTGCAGCTCTTGCTTCACCTAGTATGTGAAACCCCTTTTCTTTTCATTTTAAATTCTCGAGCCATGATTTTTTAACTTGTTCCCGTTGGTTGTTTTTGTTTTTGTTCCTGACTTTTTTTATTTTTTGCTTTGATTTTTTGTGTTCTTTGCAGATGTGTCCACAGAGGAGGAAGCTGTGAACACCATCAACGATGTTCTATCTGAGTTGGATTTATCAAAAAACCCTACTGCTGCTGAGCAGGGGCTCCGTCAGTAAAAGGTTGTGATTTCGTTCCGGATCCTTTGTGCTCTCTTTAGAAGTTAGAGATGCAGTCGCGGTCTGTTGATGGCACTAAACCTGTCACGCAACCTGAGGATGTGCCTCTTCGGCTTCTTCTGGAGGACCAACATAAGAGGAAGAAGCAAGAAGATTTTGACAAGAAGAGGGCGGCCCGCCTTCAAAAATGTTCTGATGTTCCTGGATCTGTTCATGCGGCTGAGCTCACGGTTGAGTTAGACGTGCCGTGTGGCAGTGATGGCACGGTTGTCCCTGTTAAGAAGAAAATCAAGAAGACCGCTGCGAGGAAGCATGTAGTTGGTGAAGTTACTCCTCGAAGGAGCCCACGTGTTTCAAGGCCTGCAGAAGTTGCTGAAGATGAAGGGCTAGGCCTCGGTGGTACGCCACGCCGTAGTCCTCGTGTGCTTGCCACTGCCACGCCTACACGTTCTCCGCTTGGTGTTGGTGCATCTGGTAAGGGGAAGAAATGCGGCGTCAAGCGCAAGGTTCCACCTGCAAAGGTCAAGAAGGGTGAGAAGAAGCGTTCTCGTGTTAATCCAGAGGACAAGGATGATGCTGATTTCAACGCTGATGACGACGACGATGATGATGATGATGATGATGATGATGCCACTAGTCAGGTATGAATGTCTCATGTTTACCGCTTTTTAGAGCATTTGTCGCTATTGTTGTAGTTTTTGTGTTTTTAGCACTTCCTTGGCATACATAGCTGACCTTCTGCTTCATATAGACGAATAAATTAGCCTATCTTCTTTGCTTTTTATGGTATTACTGCCTTTGTGTACATAGTTGGACTTCTGGATATATACATGAATAAATTAGCTTAACTTGTTGGTATACATGTTTGATTACTGCCTTGGTGTACATGGTTGAACTTCTGCTTTGTAAATTTCCAACATTTTGAAAGCATCTTTACTTCTGGTCATACATGGTTGTACTGCCTATGTAGACATAGTTGGACTTCTGAAATGTACTGCGTATGTAGGCATTAGTGGAATTTTGGTGAAGCTTGTGTATCTCATTGTTCTACCTTTTTTCCTTGTCATTGCATTTTTTTCAGTATTAGCTTGTGGAGCGGCCTGAGAGGAGGAAGAGAGGAGGCAAAGTGCCCGAAGAAGGTGGCCAAGGAGGAGGTGAGGCGAAATGTTTTAACATGACGGTTCGCTGCTCACTAGGAGAGGTCAAGACGTGTGCGAAAATGCTACAACCTAGGCACAAGACGAGGGTTATCAATGCTGGTTTTGGTTGTGTGTTTGACTTGAAGGTTGATTCCAACATTTCTCATCCTTTGATGGGCAACATCTACACGAGGATTGACCCTACAACCATGATTCTGGACATGGGTGAGGCGAACAAGGTTCTGCGTATTACAAGTGATGCTATTCACCATCTGTTTGGATTCCCTCAAGGTAATCGTACCCCTCCTAGGCCCTCGGATGATGGGTTCGATGATGTTGTTATAAGGTTGAAGGGCAAGCTTGGGTCCGCTAGGAGTGACGACATCAAGACAAAGGATCGGCGGAATATCCTCGCGGAACTTGTGAAGGATGAGACGAAGGATGATCTTGCTCTGCAGGTGTTCTACCTGATTGTTTTCATGAAGGTGGTTATCCCTGGAACGTCTACACGAGTGTCCAGGGAGGCGGCAATGGCTGAGAATCTTGTGTTTGAGGATATGGTAGATATGGACTACTGCCAGTTGGTTGTTGATGATATTCGGAGTGCTGTTGTTAGGTATCAGCAAGGTACTAGCAGAGGAAAAGCTGTCACAGGCTGTGCCATCGCGCCGCTTCTTATGTATCTGGACTTCCTTATCATTGGCAAGACGCCTAATATTGACTTGAGGACCCCTCGCATCAATTTCATGGATCAGGTCAAGCTTCTTGAGCTTGCTGCGGCTGACTTAGTTAAGAAGGGTGATGATGACCCAACCAACTGTGTGTTTGGGAAACTGCCTGTGAGTGTTTATACGCATCATTCTTTCCTGTGTAGTTTAACTTGAACTTCTGGTGCTTTCTTCTATATTTTTGTTCCCATGTTCCTTCATTTGTTTTCTGACGCATTGACTTTTGTTTTTGTATGCAGTGGAAGACACAGGCTGAGGTTGTGTTCTTTAGGGTTATCGAACGTCCTGTTCTAACTATGCCTCGTGCCGCTGGCCTAGGGAGTGGAACTTCCCCAAGATTTGAATTCTCCCGGGATGTTAATACTCGTGCCCCCCTATAGATCCAGGAGGTTCTTCAGCCCGTGTGAGTGCTGCAGGTGGCGTGTCTTCCGAGAATTTGTTTGAAGCTGCCAATGTTTCCCTGGTTAGGATTGACGGTCTTCTTGAAACCGTTTGTGGGGAGTTGGCCCGTGTTCCATCAACTGTTGAGCGTCTTAGTCGCTTTGATGGGATTCTTCCTCCCGGACACAGCTTTGATGCTGATTCTTCGAAGGAGGTTTTGTCAATTGAAGCTAGATTTCTTGAAGAGCTTCGCCAGAGCACTTCCCACCTCCGTGCTAGCTTTGGGCTGTTCAAGGAAATGCGGGATGCTCGTTGCAAGCCTTTTGAACATGAGGCAAGTGTTGTTGTGAGTCAGATTCAGAGGCAGGATTCTGTTCGTTTGGGTCATGAAGGAGGCCATGTGGAGCATAGCAAAGAGGTAAACTGATTATGTTCATTGTTAGCTTTCAATTATTACTGTTTTTTAGTCATAGGTGACCCTTATTGATTTCATGTGTCGTAAACTTTTAGTTTTTAGTACTAGTGTTTCCTAGTTGACCTTCTCTGTTTATAGCACCTGAACTTCATGGTCTATAGCACCTGAACTTCTGTAATTTCCATAACTGGCCCTTTTTTGTTCCCTTTTGTATTAGAGTAGTTTGATATCTGACCTGTTATGTTTAGTGCATTTGGACTTGCATTATGTGTCAGTGGTCATAGCTGACCTTTTATGATTATGTAATGTGAACTTCTGCTGATTAGGTATTTTTGTTCTACATGATTTTTTTGTAGGCTGTTGATGATGGTACTAGGGTTGCGGAGGATGTTTTACCTGTGCATGAATCTGCTTCTGTGCATGAACCTGCCCAACCTGCTCCCTCGTGTGATGTATTGGTTGATGAGGTTCATGGCAGTGAAGATAAAGTACCATTTTTCTTGTCCATTTGCCTCATTTTTTATTTTACTTGTTTGTGCATTTTATCACTATGTGCCCCTTTTGTAATGACTTTCTGTTCTTGCTGCAGATTGATGATGGTAGTGTTCCTCCAGAGAAGGTTGCAGACAAGTCCTTGTCAGGCACCGGCTGCTCCGACGGGGTGGTCCCAACTGAACCTGAGTCGTCCATTGGCGCTGAGGTTTCTGAAGCTGAGCAGGGCAAGACAGCTGAGGTTTCTGAAGCTGGGCAGGGCAAGACAACTGAGGTTTCTGATGCTGAGCAGGGCAAGACAGCTGGAGATATCATTTTGGAGAAATATCCCGTTGAGGTTGTTGTTGAGACTGGTGGTAGTGCTGCTGCAAGCCCGGAGAAGTCTCCTGCAGCAGAGCCATCAGTTGATGTTGATGCTCTTCAAACACAACCAACAGTTTTTGTTGTTTCAGATTCTCCAGCTGCTCCAGATGTTGCTGGTGTCCTTCCCGACGACGCTGCAATGTCTACTGGAGATGATGACGAAGAGACTGAAAGCGATAGCTATGGAGAGGAGGTTGATCATTCCAGTGCTGCCACTGGTCTAGGCAAGAATCCATGAAGAGAGGAGCATGCTTCTCTCTTCTTTCCCCTATCCCCGTCCCTTTTGTTGTTTGTTTTTGTCCATGATATCCCATGTGAACTGCCTGTGTGGTGCAAGTTGAACTTCTGGTTTAGTGCTTTGTCGTGTGGGTTGTAAATAAAGTTAAGTGAACCTGTTTTCTATGTGGGGGAAGGTTTGTAATGCATGGGTTGTGATGTTTATGATCATGTGGTTTTATCTTTTTTGGTGTAGCAGCTGAGATGTGCTTGTGTGTGAATATTGTGCTTGAATGTTGCTCTTAATTGAACTGTCGTGAATCTATGTGCTTGAGTGTTGCTCTTAATTTCTATTTCTTTTGGTGAGCAGATAGTGACCTTTCTGTCGTCCGAAAGAAGGTTGATGACTTTTATTTCAGTGTAACTAGGCTTAAGAATAATCGTTCCAAGAGGTGAGTGCAGCTGGTCAATATTTACATCCATATACCCCCTGTGAACTGCATGTGGCTTCATACCTGAACTTCTTTACTCTATGTTGCTGAACTTCTATTTTACTTCTCTAGTGCTGGACTTCTGGCCTTTTTGTATTGTACTGCCTGTTGTGATATAGCTGAACTTCGCTTGTATGTGTTATGAACTTCCTGAGTTCCTGATGCTGAGCTTGTTTTACTTTCTATTGCTTGTGTTAGATCAATGATTATGTTCCAAAACAAGGAGTGTGAAGCTTCTGTTGAAGATGTCGCAATATCTTTTGCTCCTCGTGGAATGCTTCGATCTAATGTGGCTGAGGTTGCACTCTACTGTCTACGTGTGAAGTACCAGGGATCGGATAAACTCATCCTGCCGTATTGGGTTTGTGTAAGTCAACCATATAGTGATTTCTTTTCTGTTTTGTTCCTTATCATTTTAGTTAAAACTTGTTTGTCTCATTTTTTATTTTCATATGTTGGTGTTGTCTGCATTATTTTAGGACAAGATTTTCATAGGTCAATTTGATACCCGTGTGAGGAAGTACTTCTTGGTGAGTGGTCCAGATAGCATGGATGCACATGATTCGGTATGCAATATCTTGTTCTTTGCCTCTGTATTAGTTTTGCACTATGATCCACCTTGTTAATATTGTTTTATTTTTCTTTGTACCGTTTGATATTAATTCTCGGTTTTTAATGATTCACGTGTTTATGTTGCTTCAGGTTGTTTTCCCCACTTTTGACCCGCCTGAGATTCCTGCTTCCATGGGTGGTGTTGGTCATTGGGTTTCGATATTTCTTGACATGAAGAATTCAAGGTTCCAGCTTCTCGACTCCTATTATGGACCAGACGATGATTGTGCGGTACGCCTGTTTCGGTGGATGACCGATAACATCAAGAAGCTTTGGAGCGATGCGAGCAACGACAGGGAGACACCCTTCAGTCCTCTTACCATCGACCATTTCCCTCTGGACTGGATTGATGTCCCCCAGCAGACTAACAAGTATGAGTTCCACTTTTCTCTTTATCACTTATGTTTATCTGTAGTTGTACTTAAGCTGCGACGTGTTTTATTCGTTGGCTTTCTTTTTCTGTTCTAACACTATTCTTTTTCTGTGTTTGATGGCAGTATCGACTGCGGATTTCTTCATGCTTACGAATGTTAATTAATATCATGATGGGGTTCTTGCAAATTATTCCCATGATAATATCTTGGATATCAGGAAGACGTGGTTGTACTCAATCGCTTCTTCTAACCTGTTTGAGACAGACTTCCAAGCTCTGTTTGGCTACTACACATGTAAGTCTTGGAACTTGGACTGCTTACCTGCCCTGCATCTTTTATTCTACCTGAACTTCATATTTTCTTTGAACTTGAACTTTTTCTTGAGATCTAGCTGGGCTGCTGGTTTCAGGTGGAGAGGAGCATTTCTTGTACATGAACTTCATTTCTATCTTTTTTATTTTGCTTGTGTGTTTTGTTTCAGTAATTTCTTTCCTTCCATTGCTTACTTGGACATGAGCATTTCTTCTACTTGAACTTCAGAGATGATGCCTTTCTATGGTTTTGTTAGCTGTAGTTGAATGTTTTCCAGTTCATCGGTTTATCTTGAACTGTGCCTTTGGTTGTGCCTGAACTTCATTTAGTTGTTAATGCAACTAATTTTTTTAGGTTAGCTTGAGTAGTAACCATGTCATCTGTATTAGTTGGACTGCACATTGTGATGTTCCTGAACTTCAGTTATATTTAATGGTGATGTTTTTCTCTTCCTTTTCTTTGACAGTGGATCAGTTGGACTTGACCGATTACCACTACTCATTCCTCGGGTCACAGGAATACCAGCCTAGGGAGGAATCGATGAGTACAACTCCGATAGAAGATGATAGACCTCGAACCCTTATTCCTTCCAAGTTGGGGAAGCAGGCTGGTGGTATTCGTGGTACTCCAAAAAACCCTTGCTCCAGGAAGGTTGGTGCAGTCGAAGCAGCCGAAGCAGAAGTGATTTCGTCCGATGATGATTTTGAGAAGATTGCTTACCTGAAGAATGGTAAATCTGCTGCTGGAACTGTTGCTGGGAGAGGTGGGAAGAATGTTGTCATCACTAGGAGGAAACCGGCAGTTGAGTCTGGCAACATAACTACCTCCAAGCGAACATCAAGATTGCCTTTGAAGTGGCGTTCTGCTGTCGCTCCCCTAAAAAATACAGTTATCCTCATCTATCCGAGGCCCGGAAGTTGAAACAGTATGTGCTTAGTAAAGAGGGTCTGGAGAAGTATTCTGAGTGAGTTTTCTTCTTCTTAACTTTGTTGCTGCCAGAGATGCTACTTTGTGTCTGAACTTCTGTTGTTGTAGTATGTGGACTTCTGTTCATTTCTCCCTTGCCTTGGAGTTATATTGTCTGAACTTCTGTTGTTATAGTATGTGAACTTATGTTTATCTCTCTCTGCCATTGAGTTATAGTATCTGAACTTCTGTTTGTTATTGTATCTGAACTTCTAATATTTTTCCCATCCTTTTAAATCTGCAGCACAAGCTAATGCATGTTTACCATCCCTGGGAATGTGATTGACCTCATAGGACATGTCCTTTATACCCTTTTCGGTGAAGGGCAGCAGATGGAAGGAGACATAATGGATTATCTCATAAATTTGTGGAAGGATAAGCTGGAGACCTCTGAGATATTCTCTTGTGCTGACACGGTTGTACTTAGTCCCTACTTCATACAGGTGTTAATTCTTGTGCACCCCTATATCCCTTTTTGCTCTAGTTTTGGTGTAGTGGCGTCTGGGAGGTGTTTTAATTGTGATTTTGTGAATTCACGGTACTGCCTGGAGTATGATTTTTTCGGTGCAACAGTTCCAAACTTTGATGTAAAAAAATTTGCTGGTCTCCTCCCAATGTTTGTTCGCAAGGAAGAAGACCTTCTTAACGCAAAGCTGGTTAGGTTTTCATAACTCTTGCTTTTTTTAATTTTATGTACATCATTTTGCTGAGTTTGTCAAGAAGTTTTTGTTCATCCCGGTTCTTCAATACATATGCTTTATAGTTTGTGTTCACCATTCCTTTCATTCTTGGCAGGTTTTTTGATACTATTCAAGCCAATTGGCACAATGGCGCACTACAGTGTGTATGTGGTGAATAGATATCGTGGAAGCATTGACATCCTTGATTCACTTCCTTACGCTAATATGGAAACGTCACGAACAAGTTTCCACGGAGACTGCCAAAATATCGTGAGTGTTTCTTAGCCTGAACCTCCTTTCATATTCTCTTGTTTGACACGAAGTTTATTATGCCTTCTGTTGACAAAATATGTTTCTGTCTCTGTTGTGGTAATACTGCTTGAACTGACTATTATTTGACAGTTGAACCTATGCTATTTTGTTTAGCTGGATCTTATGCAAGTGTCGTTTTTTATGTACCTGAACTTAACTAATTTGGTTAACATGTTTTTGACTTCATCTTATTTTGTTATTTCTGGCAGATCAAGAGATTTGTTGGGTTGCTCGAGGAGGTGTACGGCAAGGCTGCGTACAAAGCGAGCAAGCAGCCTAACTGGGTGACTATTGCAAAGAGGCCGACTTTTATTGATATTCCTAAGCAGAAGAATAATGATTGTGGTTTCTTTGCCGTGAAGTTCTGCTCTTCATATGATGGCAATGAGCTTGTTGAAGATTTTGGTGATGTGGAAGTATGTTTTGTCCTTGTTCTTGTCTCATCATCCTTTCATTTTTCTTGTGTGTTTTTGCTGAGACGCTCCTGTTATGGTTTTAGTTATCCGTTACTAAACCATCGTTTCATTTTCTTTGTTTGCAGGCTGCTGCAGAGGATTGGAAGGCTGAGTTCATGCATACTCTAATGTTTAGCGAGAAGAATGAAGTCATGCGTGCAGAGCTCCCTAAAGAGATCCAGTCCTTGGGCCCGTGAATTCGAAGCATTAGTTTCATTGTAGATTTGATTTCATATAGATTTTAGGTTTGATAATGTTTGGAACGATTCCGTAAAGATTTGGTTGTCAGAATGTTTTAGTGATTTGTTTATCTATAGCTGGAGCACTATTGCTTATGATATTGTGGACAAATGTATTTGGTGTGAAGAATGATTTGGCTTGTGAATTTCAATGTACTGCATGGTTTTCAGTATCCATGTGTTGTATGTTTTTGCCCCAACAGATGTACCTGAACTTCTCTCCTCGACTATGGTTGAACTTCTTGTTTTTTTGTGTTGTTTAATTTTGGGCCCCAACATATGATCGTGGACTTGAACTTCTGCTTTGAGACGTGGCTGGGCTGCTGGTTTCAGATGGAGAGGATTTTTTGTGTTGTGTAATGTATTGGTATTTTTCAACCCAACCAATATGTAGCCTTTTGCATCGAATCTATATTTGTTTTTTTGTGTTTTTTCAAGTGCGAATGGATTTCAACTGTAACTTTGTGCAAAAATATTCTCATACACTCCTTGATGTTTCTTTATCTTTTGTCGGCATTGTACATGAACTTCTGCACGTATGCAAACAGAACTTCATATGTGAGCGCGTTGTCTTAGGCTTGCTAACCTTAGTTCATACGACAAAACTTTATTTTTTAAGCATATTTTTTCCTACATCGATTTTTATATACCATTACACTGTATAATTATTTGCTGGTTGCTCTTTTATGGAATACAACACCAGCACCTCCTGCCATAATATACCAGAACTTCCACTGTAATCTTACTTGAACTTCATAGTGTATATTTTTCATTTTTGTTCTTACTTGCACTTTTATGGAATACATCACCAGCACAACACTTCCTCTCATAATGTACCAGGACTTCTGCAGTAATATTACTTGAACTTCACAGTGTATATTTTTCAATTTATTACAGCTTGCTCTTTCATGCAACACATCACCAGCACCTCCTCTTGTACTATACTACTACTTCTGCAGTAAGCTTACTTGAACTACTACTGTATAATTTCTTTGAAACTTCAACAATAAAAGTTCAAGTAAGCTTTCTCCTAAAATACTGTTTTCTATAGTGGAATAATATTCTGCACATTGACATGACATAAGTTTGCTTTGTGTTAATTGACCTATTCTAACTGTTCATCAGCCTTGCGCTCCTCCTAGGCTTTCGTTGTATTGGTTTTTGCTTGACATGTACCTCTTCCTCTCCATCTTCCTCTTTCTCTTCCTCTTCATCGTCCTCTTCCTCTTCATCATCCTCTTCCTCTTCCTCTTCATCGTCCTCTTCCTCTTCGTCTTCCTCTTCTTCGACGGTGTCTTCATCTTCGTCTTCCTCTTCATCTTCCACCACTTTCTTGTTGTTGGCTCTAGGTTTTGCTTTCTATTTCTTCTCTGGCTTTTTGCTTGTCTTTTCAGCATCTGCGCGCTTCGGGCATGTTCTTGCATTATGTGGTTCATACTCCTTGCATATGCTACAAAGTTTGTTGCTTGCTTTCTGTGGGTGTGGTCCCTTCTTTTGTTCTATAACTTTGGGCTGCTGTTTTTGAACTTTGGGTTGCTTGACCTGCTCGGCATCGTTTCTTTCTAAGAGTGTTCGACAGGTGAGCTTGTTGTGTCCCGCAACCTGGTTGCACACACTACATTCCCCGTGTCCAAGTGGCACTCCGTTCTCATCGAGCACGACGACTCTTCCTACAGGTGGTGCCTTTATTTGAGCTCTCTTGTCACTTTTCTTTGCTGCAGAAATTTTCTTCCTACCCTTTGTTTCAGAGTACAGTGGCAGTTTCATCGTCTCTTGCTGCTGCATTAATTAGTCAACACCCTGCTTGCATTGGTTGGCTTGAGCGGCGGCGTTGAGCATATAAGCTGCATAATAATGAAGGTCATCTTCAATTTTAGCATCCTCTTGATCCATCCTTTCGTCAGCATCCGCTCGATTTGCTGAATGTATTGCATCAAGCTCTTCCACGAGCCTCTTGAGAACATAGTAGGCTCTGTCATACTGCTGGTCACATCTCATCGCTGTCTTGTTAACCATCAAATTTAGCTGCAGCAAGATGTCTTGCTTCGATAGTCTTGAGCTGCCATCCGATGCAGTTGTGTTGTAGTCCCTTGTACCAAAGGTTGGTTGTGATTTTGCAGTCTTCGTGTACCGTTTGAGGATATACTTGTGTGGAAATTTGTCAGGCTTCAGGTAGTCCAGTATGTTCATGATGTGAAGGCAGAACAGGCCTGCATTTTGTGATGAATGCAGAATATATAGATTGTGAGCCAGCAATGAGTTTCATATATTTTGATATGATACTACTAGTTTAGCTATTTAATGAGTTTGTTTTTCCGCTCACCTGTGTGTGTCCAAAGGTTGCATTCACACTCGTATATTTCATTCTCTGGGTCAGCTACAACCTGGAATTCATGCTTTGACCAGGAAAATCTTTCTTCATCATCATGGCCAGGCTTGTTGTGGTAGTACACAAGGTACTTAGTGGGCTCTGATGTACGCTTTGCGTGAAATAGCGTGGTTTTTCTCATCCTAGTCCTCATCTCGGTGTACACGGCTCTCGTGTACTTGATAGACATGTCTTCCTCGTAGCCATAAGTTGTTTTTGTCACAGGATTGGTCTACACATGTCAAAAAGTAAGATATTAGTCAAAGCAGAGTCATGGGTTTCATTTTTTAAAATTCAAAGTGCACATGTTGAAGGAAAACAGAACATGATGGGGGTTTTTTTTGTGTCTTCATACCATGCTGGTCATTGTTTGCTCGTTCTCCTTCTGCATTCGAATTTGTATGCAAGCATTTACCCGCCTAGCAAACTTGTGTAGGTTCTGGGTCCCCTTGACAAACCCTTTCTTGAGCACGTGATTCATGCTCTCGCTTCGTTGTGTGGAAGTCATTCTAGCACAAAAAATGATCTTGTAATATGCTGAAATCCACATTTTCCTATCACTCCACAACTGCATCATCATCTGGTCGTTCTCCGGGTTGTACTTGTGCACGAGTTCATCCCAGGCAGTTTCAAACTCCATTGGCATCAGCGGCCAGTTTAATAGAGCTATGAACTCCTCTTTGAATGTTTTATACTTTTTGTACAGCAATGCAAGGTATTCCTTGTACTTCTTCAAGATGTGCCAACGACATAGCTTGTGGACGGTGTTTGGGAATGATTGTGGTATAACTTTCGCCATCGAGGGGCACTGGTCTGCATGAATTAAAAAAATAAAACTTGCTTTTTTTTGCACTGATGGTGAACTTATGATGTACAAGTACTTTAACTTCATAGGTAGCAGTAGGACTATCTAATAATGTCACATATTTTTTCCTTACAGCAGTGTTGTTGAACTTCTGTGGTACCAGTGCTTGAACTTCAAAGGTAGCAGTATTACTAACTAATAATGTAACTCAACTTTTTCTTACAGCAGTGTTGTTGAACTTCTGTGGTACCAGTGCTTGAACTTCACATACAAAACTACATTTTTCCTGAACATGTTTCATATGTTTTTTCATACAGCAGTGTCCTTGAACTTCTATGGTTCCTCTATTTGAACTTCACATTCATAACTAATTTTTTCCTAAACATGTGGCAGATAATTTTGCTTTCTTGTACTGTTAGTTGGACTTCTGTGCTAACAGTGGTTGAACTGCTTGCTTTACATTATTTTCAGAGAAAACCAATGTACCCAATGCAGACCCATGGATTGAAAAGATGATGAAACTTGTAGAGGTTTTTTTTTTGAACTCACCTGTTAGAATGCAAGTTGGGTGCTTGTTGTTCATGCACTGTACAAATGTATCAAACAACCACTTGAATGACTTTGCATCTTCGTCTCTGATAAGGGCAACAGCAAATATCGTTGACTGCAAGTGATGGTTTGTTCCAACAAACACTCCCAGAGGCATATGAAATATGTTGGTCTTGTAAGTTGTGTCAAATGTTACGCAATCACCAAAGTCTTGATAGGCTCCTCGGCAGCTTACATTGGACCAGAAAATGTTTTAATTGACTTGTCCTTGTCTACTTGTATGTCATAGAAAAACTCATCATTGTTTGCCTTCATGTCTTTGAAGAATGAAACAAGTTTCAATACATCATCCAAATCATCTTTCCTTGCATTCATGGCTTTCCTGCCAATTACATGCAAACATGCATTTGTTATTTTTGCTAGCAAAGGGTTGTGACCTAGGATGTTTGAATACTTACTGGTTTAGTAGGTCTCGTCCGGTCATGCTTAGGAAGTAGCTTCCATCTTAATTTTCAGATAGCATGGACATGATTGTTGTGTGCTTGACATCATGGTACTGCTGGAGCTTTACGTACTCCAAAATAGTGGGGTGATAATTCTTGTGTGAGTGCAAGAATACCCGCATGTCATCAGTTTGCATGAGTTGGTGATTATGATTGTACTCAATGTCCACTGCCACGCATGTGTTATCCTCCTGCACCTTCACCCTCATTCTTGCATTGCAGCCTGTCCTCTGCGATGTTTAGTTTTGCTTCATGTTAGCCTCTGAAACAGAAGATGTGTGTATCCATTGGAATGCGCAAACAAAA
>NC_057802.1:166869060-166872814 GCF_018294505.1 Triticum aestivum
TCCAAAACCAGTGTGTCTGGCGTATCTGTTATAAAATTCCCTTGCTTTCTCTACATCTTGGAATCGCATCTTTAGTCTTGGTATTAGATAATCCGGGAGATCCGGCGTCTGCAGAAAAAGAAAAAATAATCCAAACGGCACGTTAAAATGCAGTTTATGAACTTGTTATCTTGGAGGGAGCAGAAAATCTGCAGATAATACAAGATGAGTATATAAATATTTTTGTTTCACTTACGTGCGTGTATGATCGCGACTCCACCGAAGTCTGCTGCTATCCCTCTGGGATGGGGCACGGTGGAGTAATCATAGCAGGATGCAGGAGTGGATCACGAGGAGGAAGGAGGGCTGAAGATGGCCTCTCTCTTGTTTGCGTCCTTTTTGCTTGAGGTGGTTGCGGAGACATTGTGGTCCTGGTATTTGTTTGCTCTCTTGTTTTCTGAAGCAATCCATCTACCTTATGTCCTGTACAATTCTGACTTATAGCAGCAGCAGCATGATCCAACGGTGGTAGTGTGCAGAGCACTCTCCTCCGTGTGTGTGTTCCTGTTGGATTTGTCCTGGGATCCGGTTTAGTTGCTTCCCTTTGGCATTGACGAGGCACACCAGGATAATCTCCAGAGTTACACGCAGGACTTGAGCTAACCCCCTCGTCCATCGGCGTGCTTGGGAGTCTGCTGGTGGATACAAAGAATCCGCGGGGGATTTCCGGCGTCACCCAATTAGGTGGAGGCGCAAAGTTGTGCGGATAGGGCTGTGACCCAGCATCTTGGAAGTCTCCATGTGTTTCGGGTGTCATCCAATTTTGGTGTGGAGCAGGTTGGTAATGCTGTTGGTGCGTTTGAGGTGTGACCCATTGAGTTGGTGGTGCAACACGTACAGGCTTAGGATTGTGTACTTGCTGCTGGGATCTTCTAAGCTTCTTCATGCGTCTCTTGTCTTGCTGACATAAATGAAAAAATGTCTATTAGCACACAAGTTACATCTGCCTATAACTTTGTAACTGACCTTAGAATTATTCACAGCCTGAACTTCTCATATAAAAGTGGTATTCATGTACATATTTTTTCCACTAGGGCAGGCATCACACTATGCACTGAGCCGAGCATCTGCCAATACTTTTGTACATAAACTGAGCACTCTTCACATAGTGAACCTCACATTCTGTTAATTCTACAGTATTTGATTACTTATATGTACCTGAACTGAGCACTCTGCATAACCTGAACGTCTTGTTTTGCAAAGGGGAAATACTGTCTACAGTTAAAAAACCTGAACCTTCATAAGTTTGAATGGTTGAACCACTAGTGCATACCAACCTGACCTTCATGTTAGATCACATGCATGTTCTATTTTCCTTTTTTTTGCACAGAACCAGATACATACCAACCTGAACTCTTATACACTTAATAAATGAACTTCACATGGATTTTCACATGTGAATGTGAAAAAGCAGGCATATTTTTCTACTATTTGCAGCCTGGACTGAGGCTCACAAACTACCTGAACTCCACATGGCTGTAAGTAGGCAGATTTTACAATGTTGTTTGTAGCCTGGACTAAGGCTCACAAACTACCAGAACTTACATGGTTGTAAGCAGGCAGATTTTACATTGTTGTTTGTAGCCTGGACTGAGGCTCACACACTACCAGAACTTCACATGGCTGTAAGCAAATAACAAACAGAAGGAAGAAGTTCAACCATACCCTGGCTAGAAGTTCAGCCAACCTTTTTCCAGCAGCTGATAGGCCACCTTGAGAACAATTCGTCGTGGAGCTAGGAGATGAATTCCATGGCAATCCATGTCTTGCAGAGGGCGCGAAGTTCATCTGCACGAACCAAGAAGGTCAGACAAGGCAAGATTGAAGAAGAAGGCAACAATTGGAAGGAAGTTCATGTACTGTTGCTGAATTTGAAGGTGCCGCCGATGGCGCCTCCGCCGAGGAGTTGCTCCGTTCGCCTCACCGTTCGCCGTAGCTTGCGTCGGGGCTGTCATCTGGTCTGCCAAGGCGTCGGTCGGTGAGGATTGAACGAGGATGCGGCGTCCTGAAGTCCATGGCGGCTTTGCCGCATCCAGGCGACGCGAGCTCCCTCGCGTCGGCGTCCGCCGTCGCTCGCTCGCCCGCGCCGGTGGTCGGCCAGGAGCTGGAGACGGAGGGGAGGCGAAGGATCCGGCCGGCCAGGATCTGGGGAAGGAGGGGAGGCGGCGGATCCGGCCGGCCAGGAGCTGTAGACGGGCGGGAGGCGGCGGATTCGGCGAAGATCGGCGGCGAGGAGGGGAGGAGCGGCGAGGAGGGGGGCTGGGGCGGCTCGGGATCGAGGGGATCATGTGGATCATGTCGAGGTGTCTCAGGATCGGGTGGGATCCTGTCGGGGCGTCTCGGGTCGGGCCGGGCAATTCAGGGAAGTTCAGGAGGGGTACATCGGGCCCTTATAGGGGTTGCTGTGATCCAAATAACTATTCTAATCCTGGGATTAGAATAGTGTTGTGCTATATATATATATATATATATACAGCCGGTCTATTCTGCTAATATTAGCATAATAACTATTCTGATAACACTTCAGCACTGCATGCTCAACGCAAGTGCACGTCATTGTTTGAACCAAGTGTGCTGTAGTACTCACACGAGTGAACTTCCCGCCGCAAAAAACTACATGATGTGTTTTTTTGGTACCATTTTTGCTCTAGTTTTTAAACCGTTAATCGGAACGAGGCGTGTAATATACCGTTGAAAAGCTATGGATCAGGCGCTACTTCTACATGTTGAACACTTTTCGAGATTCCACACGGTTTAAGATCAGTTTTGAAAATGGTGCGGCCGATGACGAGTGGCAGCGAGCGTTTTTTCATGATTTCTTCGAAACCGCTCGTCATAATGAAGCAAACGATACACCGTTGGAAAGATATCATCGAGGCGCATCTTTTTCATATCTATTATTTTCTCTAATTCATTACGGTTTAAGAGCAGTTTCAAATTTACTAAATCGCGGAATTCTGTTTTTCAATTTTTTTTTAAATTTTTGCTACTGTTTTCGCTCCAGTTTTCTAACCGTTTGTCGAAATGAGGCGTATGATAGCCGTTGGAAAGCTACGGACGAGGCGCAACTTTCATATGTTGAAATGTTTTTGAGATTCCTTACGGTTTTTAGTTAATTTTGAAAATCGTGCGGCTGACGACGTGAGGCAGCGGCCGTTTTTCGTGAAATTTTTACAAACCGTTGGTCGAAATGATTCAAATTATACGCCGTTGGAAAGATATCGATGAGCCGCAACATTTTCATGTAGAACACTCTCTCCGATTCCTTACGGTTTAGGAGCAATTTTGATTTTAATGAAATGCGGACACTCTGTTTTTTGCGACACCAAAATCGTCATATGTACCGCATCAGACAGAAAACCGTACTTCTTTTAGACTAAAATCTGCACTTCATCAGACAAACAAGTGCACTGCATGATTTCTTTTTTGTGGGACATAAATTTTCCTAAACGAGGTGGAGTGCACTTCATGTCGAGTGTTGGTGAACCGCAAGACTATGAAAAGTGAACCTCGAGACTACCGTAAATGGGCCGTACTACATCAGACAGAAAATCGCACTTATTTAGACTAAAAAACGCACTTCATTGGACAGACAAGTGCACTGCATGATTTATTTTTTGTGGGACGTAATTTTTCCCAAACGAGGTGGAGTACACTTCTTTAGACTAAAACCCGCACTTCATCGGACAGACAAGTGCGGTGCATGATTTCTTTT
>NC_057802.1:166873121-166894257 GCF_018294505.1 Triticum aestivum
ACTTCATGTCGAGTGTTGGTGAACCGCAAGACTATGAAAGGTGAACCTCGAGACTACCGTAAATGGGCCGTACTAGATCAGACAGACAACCGCACTTATTTAGACTAAAAACCGCACTTCATTGGACAGACAAGTGCACTGCATGATTTATTTTTTGTGGGACGTAATTTTTCCCAAACGAGGTGGAGTACACTTCTTCAGACTAAAACCCGCACTTCATCGGACATACAAGTGCGGTGCATGATTTCTTTTTTGTGGGACGTAAATTTTTCTAAACGAGGTGGAGTGCACTTCATGTCAAGCGTTGGTGAACCGCAATACTATGAAAAGTGAACCTCGAGATTACGGCCGCGACACTACCGAAAGTGAACCATGTGAGTTTTTTCCAAACTCAATATTTTTTACGTGCGTAGACCGGTCGAGTGGACCGCAGGGACTGTGCAAGTGAACTACATCTAATAAGAAAGCGAGCTTCTTTTCAGATGCTTCTAACGCTGCGTTTGGATGTTCGTGTTGGGCTATCGAATTGGATTTGGTAATGGGCTGACCCCAATACAGACGTTTGGATGTACTCTAAAACAACCCACTGAAAGGAAACGATACGCTGGAGTTTTCGCTCGCACGCGCCCACCCATCGCGCCAATACAGTGGCCTGGACCTCAGATTTCGCCTGAATTGCTTCCCTCCCGCAAAACAAAATGCTTCGTCAGTTCTTTCCTCCCCCTACCACGAGACAGAGGGTTCGAGAGAGGAAATTGCCGCCGGGCAGATCGACAGCGGCGCCCTCGCAGATCCACCACGCCGGCCGGCGTAGGTATGGTCGTCGCCTCCCCTTCCCTTCTTCTTCTGCCGCCGTCCCTTCCCCTCCTCCCGCACTGCCCCTTCTCGTTCTCTTTGGCCCTGCTCACCGTGGCCAGATCGGATCTGAAGCCAACGGCGGCAGTCCACTCCGGCGCCGGCCCTTCCTTTCCTCTCCAGCCGTGCGGTGGACCACTGCCGGTGCACATCTCCTCTCCCTCGGACCACCTCCTGGGCCGCCCCTTCTTCTGTGTGTCCAGCCAGCCCCTTCTTCATCCATGATTCTTCCCTATCTCCAAGCAGCGTACTCTGTTTCCTTTTCTTCCCAGCCCTTTTGTCAATGATTTGCTAAGCACTGATGTGTCCTCTTGTTGCAGGTTGGATTAAAAGTTGGAAGCCATCTAGGCCTACCTGACGTATGAATATGCAATTTTGTGAACTATGCTTGTGGTGGTCTGATGCATATGCTTGTCTTATGATGAATTTGATGCATGCTTATGTATGATTTCACGCATCATGGTCATACAATTTTGTGAACCTTCAATGCTTGTGGTGGTCTAATGCATATGGTCATCTTGAATGATGCATGGTTATATTGAAATTAGCCCAAAGTTAACATAATTAATATATCTGCATTGTAGTTGCATGTCACAAATGAATTTTATTGCTTCCATTACCGAAGAGAACAAAAGAAGAAAAAGGAAAAGGATCATCTTGACAGCGATGTATGTTGAGTCAGTTTGTCTTGGCCTAGCTTATCTTAGTACGCAGAGAGTACCGAAGAGTTTGCGATGCTTTAGTGATGAAGATCTTCGATATGTTCATAGGAAGTACTTGCTGAAAGAAATGTACAATGGGTCAGAAGTAACTTGCTATGATGAGTTGCGCTTAACCAAAAGGAATTTTCATGATCTTTGCACGATGTTGCGTATGAAGTGTGGTCTGAAAGATAGCGTATATGTCACTGTAGAAGAAAAGGTTGCTATGTTCTTGTTGGTGGTTGTACATGGTATTAAAATGAGAGTGTTGCGTGGCACTTACAAGCGTTCTTTAGAGACTATCAGTAGGTACTTCTGGAATGTGTTGACAGCCATTCTTTCCCTAACCGGGGAGTTTATCAAGCTTCCTGATCCTTCTATTGAACCTCCGGATGATTACAAATGGAAGTGGTTTGGAAATGCCTTGGGAGCACTAGATGGGTGTCATGTTGATGTTTCTGTCATTGCGGCTGACGAAGGGAGGTATAGGAACAGAAAGCAAGATATCACCACTAACATGCTAGGTGTTGTTGACTGGAACATGAAATTTCTTTATGTTCTACCTGGCTGGGAGGGATCTGCATCTGACTCCAGATGCAATGAGAAATGATCGTGAAGATGCATTTGTTATACCTCATGGTATGATTGTTTCTCTTGGCATTTGGTTTCTTTTTGTGTTAACGTTAGCTAAATCTAATTGCTACACCATAGGAAAATACTACTTAGTGGATGCTGGCTACACCAATGGACCTGGCTTTCTGGCTCCATTCAGATCGACTAGGTACCACTTGAAAGAGTGGGTCTCAGGTCAACAACAACCCCAAACTGACAAAGAGTTGTATAACTTGCGCCATTCTCGGGCTAGAAATGTTGTGGAGAGAACTTTTGGCCTATGGAAGAAAAAATGGGCCATTCTACGAATTCAATCTTTCTTTGACATAAAGGACCAGGTAACAAGTGTCCATATGGTGTTGAATAACATATGGACTATATGACATGCTAATTTAAATATAAATCATTGCAGATTCGAATTATTAATGCTTGTTGTGTGTTACACAACTTCGCAAGGGATAGGCAGCATATGATGGATGATTTATTGCTGCAAGAAGTTGATGCTGACCTAGCAAATTTGGAACATGAGCCCGTGGACGACACTGACTTGATTACATATGTTCAAGTCACTAATGAATGGACCAACTTTAGGCAAGAATTATCGCAAGACATGTATGCTGAATACCTTCTCAGGCATGCTGAATTAGAGATGGTGTAGTTAGTTGATGGTGGATTGGTTAGTGGATGTGCCTAGGTGGTGGTTGTCTCATTTTGTGTAGTGCCTAGGTGGTGGTTGTCTCATATTGGTAGTGCCTAGGTGATGATGGTAGCTTGCTGATTGTCTTTTGTGTGATAGCTTGGCTGACCATGATGGTGCCTTGTGTGGTCTTTTGTACATGCATCATCTTCATATTAATATATATGTGATGGATTTTCTCGAAATTTGCACTCTCATTCAGAATTTATTTGACCCAAAATACTTTTTTTCTTTCTGCAAAATTGTTATTCTTTGTAGCAGCATGGCTGAAGGAACTGGTACTGGAAAGAGGACTTATGTCACATGGGATGATGAGATGGACGCTGCCTTGCTTGAGGTACTTGTTCATCATCACAACATGGGTGACCATTCACAAAATGGATGGAAAGCACATGTGTACAGTGCAGCTATCAAGAATGTGAAGGAGAAGTGCAATAAGGATATCGCGAAGAACAACATATTAGGAAGGCTTAGGACTTTCGACAATCAATTTGACATCATTAACAAGATCCTTTCTCAAAGCGGTTTTGGTTGGGATTGGGTCAATAATAAGCTATCCATTGATAGCGACGATGTGTGGACTAAATATTTGGAGGTAACATCTATACATTTGCATTGTTTTAATTATTTTTTTATACGTAACAAAACAGGGTAGCAACTTTACTTCTCTCATGGGTGTATTGTGCAGGCTAATAAGAAGGAGAAAGCATTAGCTTCTTACAAGACCAAAGTCGTGAAGCACTGGGAAGCCATCTCTACCATATATTCAAAAGATCATGCGGACGGTGAAGGTGCCAAGACAGGTGCTGAGACTGCTGCAGATCTAGAAGAAACAATTGAAGTCTCTCCAGAAACGGTACCAAAGAGACAACAAACAGGTGATGCCATTATGTGCATGATTGGAGAAATGAGGACTACTTTGAAGGATGCTTTGAAGACAACTGATCCACTTCCATTGCCAAAGGTTACTACTCCTTCTGAAATACTTGCTGCACTTGAGTTGATACCGGAGTTGGCAGAAGTAGACATGTTGCACTCTTACGGAAAGTTGATTCTTAATGAGCGCTTGTTTGAAGCTCTAATGGAGCTTCCCATGCACATGAGGAAGGCTTGGCTGCTATTATTGCCTTGAAGTTATGATAGTTATGATTCATGTGTCTTGTTAAACTTCTTGGAACTATGTACTGTTTGGTGTGTTATGATTCCTTGAACTATGTATTATTGCCTATCTGAACTATTTGGTTTGTTACATTTGGAACTATGTACTATGTACTGTTCAACTTCTGTTTATTTGAACAATTGTGATGTTACATTTGGAACTATGTGCCGTTGAGAATTTGAGACATCTATTTAAACTATATGTGTTGTACTGTGTTGGTGTAAAATTATTTTTGATTCTTTTTGTGTCAATATTATATGATGTCATCCTTGATTTCTAGGATAATTGATGATAATTTTTACTATATAATCATCCAATTATAGTCATACAACTACTGTTGTAATGCATATAGTAATGTTGCTATGCAATTCCAGTGTTTGACATCCAAACACGATTCTGTATTGAAACCTCAGGACGATTCCGTGAGCCAATTAGATATACATCCAAACAACCGAATTCGTATTCATGTCGATTACAGTTTCATGTCTGAATTGGAATTAAAACAAATACAATACATAGGCCTCCAATACACACATCCAAACACAGCGTAATAAGAATCGAGTGAATTAAATCAGGCAGGCTTAAGTGAACCGCAACACTACCAAGAATGAGCTTCCTTATCGTTTTTCTTTTATGGAGCGAACCACCAAACCATATATAATGAGCTACATCATTAGTCAAACATTTTTTTGTCACAGAATCCTTTCTCCTTTTCAATTCTTACAACGAACCACGTAGTTTGGCAGAAGAACTATATTGAGTTTTCCAACAATTACGAAACAAACTTTGCAAGTTTTACATAACAAGCCAACAATCGAACAGAATAAAAAAATAGCAAGACCCGGCGAACAACACAAACCAAACGGCCATGGTGAACGAAACTGCAACACTCGCGAGGCTAAACCGCACACATCGCTTGACCGCACTGTACAACCATACATAGTCGACAGCGACCAAATCACGGCAACATAGATGACCAACGCCGGACTGCACAGACACACACACACACACACACACACACACGAGATGAACCGCTGGAGGTGCACACTGCCACACCGCCGAGCTGTACAAAGACACGGAAGAAAAAAACTTGCATGGATGCGTTGCCGCCTTGCTGGAAGTACATGTGCCAATCCTGCAAACACTCTTTTACCCCCTGCTGGAGTTGTGGGCTGTGGCATACTCTGGCCGTGTGGACTGTACCGTGGAGGACGGCGCAACAGGTGGAGGACTTGCAGCGATGGAGGAACCAATAGTTCACTGCACGCCCGAGCTGCGCGGACCACGAGCCACTCGCGGGCGAGCTGCAAGTCCTCAATGAGCGTCTGAACTGCACTGCATCAAAAACAACTCATCATTTTTTTCTTCTGAAAGCAGTAGAAATGGTTCTGAACAACACCAAACCTGGACGGGATTCGCACGGCGAACTGCATGGCGTCGCCGTCAGTACTGCCTATCATGTATGGGCTGGTACCTCACCGGAATATGATGAAGGGGGGTCGGTGAAGAGCTGGCCTTGGTTCCACACTACATCACACGCGCATGGGCAGAGGGAGGCCCTCAGCGACCTCGAGCTCACCGTGCACTGCCACCTGCGCTTCCATCCTCATTACTGCACTGTTGCTTTGACCTGGGGTGCACGCACACCCGCCGCACTGCACCTCGAGGAACCGTGCACTGCACAGGCACACGCGGGAGGCTCACCATGGCTGGAGCGTGCTGCCTGAGCCGGCTTGCTAGCAGGAGGAGAACCAAAGAGGGGCCACGGAGAGGTGGTGGGCGCAGCCGCCGGCGAGGAGACAGTGCACGTGGGAAGGCCATGGGAGGCAAGCCCGAAGAAGATGAGAGGCAGCAGCAGCAGGTTGATTTGGTCGGGGAAGGGCGGCGCCGGAGCCTATACCGAAGTGGAGCCGCTTGCTCCGTCGCCGGCGAGGGGCGGCGTGACGGGTGAAGATGGTGCCCAGATCCATCGTCGGCCATTCGCGGGGTGGCGGTGGAGGTCCGATTCATCGCCGTCCTTGAGCGGCCTGGCGGTAGTGCCCGGATCCATCGCCGACAGTGCACGGGAGGGGTTGTGGCCTCCATGGATCCGGTGTTGGAGAGGATGGGCGGCGCGGGAGGGCCGTGGCCGCCATGGATCCGGCGTAGGGGAGAGTTGGGCGGCGCGGGAGGGCCGTGGCCGCAATGGATCCGGCGTAGGGGAGAGTTGGGCGGCGCGGGAGGGCCGTGGCCACCATGGATCCAGCGTAGGGGAGAGTTGCGCGGCGCGGGAGGGGCAGTGGCGGTGCGAGGTGGGCTGGGGCGCAATGGCCGGCGGCGGGGTTGCTCTGGTGGGGCTCCGATGCGGGAAGGAAGTTGGTCAACCGGGCACGAGCAGGGGAGGAAGAAGGTGGGAGGGATTGGGGAATGCGCATGGGGACGAGGAGGATAACTGGGTGGCGTCTTTTTTTTCCTCACCCCGTGCATGCGGTTCAGTAGCATCAGCCTGTTGGTTCGGTTCGGGGCGCGGGGTGTTAGCAGGATAAGATTTACTGTTAGCAGAAGAATAAAGAAATCTAATTAGGTGGATAGTGATTACTACTCTTTTGGTGTATGAATTTTGGAATAAAGGAAATCAGAAAAAATGATTTCATATGAAATCCATACATAGTACAAAAATCCATAGTAAACTTTATATTATATGTATTAAAATTAGATTGACCAAGTCAAAATAGTGATGTTTGTCGTTAATATTTATTCTAATACTTCCATTTATTAATTTATACAATAATAGTCATGTGAAAAACACTGCTTAATGTTGTCTACATACGATCGTGTGCAGACCTACACTGACGTGCACAAAATTTAACAATTCTGGAAGCACTAATGCATGAGTCTACACAACAAAAAATAATAGTCAAGATTTTGAGGTAATACAAACTATCTACGCTAGCGGTATGTCGCATATGTGTTCGTATATAAAAATAATAGCGAAGTGCACAACATATTACTAGAGATGATGTCAGCAATCAGGTTCCTAAATGTACCAATCCATATCTCTTTTTAGACAAGATTAACTAGCCAATGTCAGGTTTAATCCAGAGTTGAGTTATTCTTGCACGCACTAGATTAACAAGAAAACCTGACTTGGAAATATAAAAATATATTAAGCAATAGCAATCTAGCAATTAGTTATAATGAGTTCTAATTATAATTATTGTTGTAGAGATTTAGAAGTCAAAATACTAGACATATCATAAATGTGCATTCATCTATGTATGCATAGGGGGAACCTATAATGACTATCACCATCTGGAAGTACATGCATGGTATCGTGTAAAGGTATGCAACTCTACGCTCACTGGCTATGCCGTTCAAGAGGATACAAGATTCATGCCTATCACCGCCCCGGTTATGTCTATTCATCGAGTCTGTCTAGAAGGAACGAGCCATACATGAGGATCACTAAATGCTAATCGCAATGTTACTAAATGAGGTTATGGTTCAAGAAAATCTTTGACAACCCAGAACCAATACTCGATAAATTATGCAAACGAAGTCCAAGAAAACATTATATATCTAAGTAGCTAGAGTCTATATGTATGATCTTGGTAATAACAATGACCACTAATGTAGTTCAACTATAAATTTTAGATGGCATATTTTGCATCCCATCTGATTCTAGGTGTTCGTATAGAATTACTTGATGTTATTCGTTAGGTACTATCATTGTTTCTTTTTGGAGAAAGAATTCGACCAATCTTAGGCCTTCCAACTGCAAGTAGCAATTAGTAATCCGTCAACTTTTGCACATTACAAAAAGAGTGATGGTTCTCACACTCCCAATTACTTCATTACAAAAAAAGTGATGGTTCTCACACTCCCAATTAGTTTAACGACAACTATACATAACTGTGGACCATTAATGCTGATCAAAATGTTGATAAAGGAAGTTATCATTCAAGAAATTGTTTGAAAACCTAGAAAAAAATCAATATTTTTTGTAAATCCAATAATTCAAAAAAATGTTTAAGTAGTTTGCCTGCTAGGCTTAATCTTCGTTCAAAGATAAATTCAAGATATGGCATAAGTTTGTTCGGGAGAAAACACATAGATGATTTGCATCTTGAAACAAGTGAGACTAGCACAAATTGGATACGTGGGTCAGTGCGATGCAACTATAGCCTGCAAGTGTCATCTTGCAAGTGAATAATATTTAAATTTCAGACGACAAAATTCACTCCCGGTTTTTCAAGAAATAAGTATGAAGGGTGTTTTCCAAGTGCAATTACGTACAGAAAACATTCACATCGGTATTTTGGTACCATCAAGTATTTTAGTACAAACTAAAATAATTCCTTGGAAAATATGAATCTAGCCGCGCAAATTGCGGGTCACTCTACTAGTTGGATAAATATCAAAAGAAGAGTGAAGAGAACAATGCTTATTGGCCAAATGATGCAAAGAAACCAAGATCACCCCAAGGCTCAAATATGAGGATCGGTATTGGCAAAGTGAGAATTTCAATGCAACATATTCATATCCTTATTTTGGTCCGCCAATGCCAATGCCGTGGATGTCTCCCTATGCTCATGTGGATCCATATCCATCATGGGACAGGTATGATACAGTGGCACAATCTCCATCTTATTGTAGACCATCTCACCAATATTATGCATCTCCGAGAAGATCAACATTTGAACAATCACATGTTAAAGACCGTTTCAATCATAAGGAATCGGTTCGGAGCTCAAGGAAGAAGAAAGAGGTGGCCAAACAATTTTACCGCGCTAAAAGAGATGGTCGTAAGAGTGCTACTTCATATTTGATCTCAAGTGAAAAAGAGCCAATGAAAGTGTTGACATTGGCTACTAAAGGCAATGAGATGAAGCAATCAATAGTTGAGAGTCAAAGTGCCAACTCTGAAGAAAAGAAGTTGAGGGTGCATAAGGCCAAAAAAGAGTTTCCATTGGTTGAAATAGAATCACAACCGAGGTGCCCACTCGACTTATCGTATTGGCAAAAGAAGGAATTACAAAAGCTTAGTGCACAAGAGCTGAAAAAGAAGAACATGGCATGGGTTCCCAAGAGGAGCAGTCAAAATAAAAATGATGTCCAACCTTCTATTGCAACAAGTGTTACAAAAGTGAAGAAAGAGAAGGATGGAAGCCAAAAACAATTAAGCCGAATATTTGCATCACCCCATCAAAATCTTTGGTTAGCACATCATCCATAGGTCCCAAACATGCCATTGATGTCTTTGCCATGGAATTCATCCCCAGGTATGATTGCTCACCCTCCATGGGCTTATCTAGATCCATGGATGCAATATAATTTCTTATATCATGAAAGGGTATTACCAAATCACTATATCACTAGTACATCGAGGTGCTATACAAACGGTTTTTAACCCCTTTCCGTGACGGCGTTCTGAACCGTCGCCTAGTGAGTGACTGCGATAGGGGGGTCCTTCCCACACGACCCAGAAACAGTCGGGGATAGCGAGCCTTGATGCATACAGTTGTCCCTATAAAACCGTTTCTGATACCTCGAATATCCTAAACGCTTCATTCTTGCTACTCGTTTGTGCTCGCATTGCCATCGCAGTCGGAGTTCTGTGGTTTTACCTAAAACCAGGCACATTCCAGGCGCGTACCAAACTGGCTCTATGTTTACGATGCCTAGCACATCACAAACAGTTCATGATTGTAAACCGTGTATGATAGGTAGACAATCACACACATTTAATTTCCCCGCGCCCTTTGTGATAGTGTCTGACATCACACACACTTGGCAAACGGCAACTATGTGCATTGTTACACATGTTTCCTCTCCGTCAACCGTGTCAGATTATGATGTATATCGCACACGCTGTGCTTTATAGACCATGTGCGCCGTAATGACCTGCAGACACTAATTTCACCCTAATTTAATTACTGCTATTTAAAATTGTACCTAATTTGAACTTGAAAGTAGGCTATAGCTTTATTCATATCCATCAGGTTCAAACATGCATTATTCGATTCACAGGTACATTGTAATGACCCGACCTCAGACGGTCAAGCCTATGTGTATCTGTGCCATCCCTGGATCAGTATGCTGGCACATACAGTGCATCAATGTATATATCAAAGTGCAATCACATGTAAAAAGAACATAAAACTGATATATATACCTTATAATTGTCAGCGGAAACAACTAGTCGGGTGTGGAGTCCCATCAATGCCGTCGACAAGTTGAGTGTAGACCGTAACCCTATATCGTAACTCTTACTCGTCGAAGAAATATCTGCAACATGAGACATTGCAGCCGTGTAGGTCAGTACATTGAGTGTACCGGCAAGATCACAATAAGAAAAGAAGATGATAAAACTATACTATATGCAATATGGCTTTGTGGCTCTGTGTCTGGGGGTTTTTGCGTAAAAGCTGGTTTTATTTTCCCTACAACAAAGGAATATCAAGAGTCTGTACTATTGAGTTTTCTATCATGACATGGTTCCGCCAACCGATGTCTCATAGCCCAAAATCATCATAAGTTGCCCACAATTAGTTATATGTCCGGTGTTGAGAGTTCTGAGATAGATCCAAGTCCAGAGGCTCAAATTGTCCGTAACCGGGGACACGACTAATCGATTAGGTTTTAACCCTCTGGAGAGGTTTGTACACTTTACCCGCAAGATTCGATCCCTCTTTTTACATTCTCGCACTTCAGGGTGTTTGAGAACAAGATGACCGAAACTTTGTCTTCCGAAGAGTTCCTCTGACCACTGTCCGGTGCTCATCCAATCCTACCGTAGTTCTACACCTGCTAGCACCGTCCCAGCCAGAATCACAACTAAGGTCAACCAAGCCAGAGCCCATAATGACTTGCGGTTGCACAGGTAAGCTTCCGGACATGAAGTATTCTTTCATCTCTTTCAGTCTTGGTGAAGCTTTTTGCAAGATGTCATGGCGCTTCTCCATGCATCCCGGCCATCCACTAGTTGCTCCAGGGTGCCCATCAAATCTGTCCTTCACCCAGTAGTGTGTATTGAATTCTTGTCTCCAGTCTCAAAATCTTGAGGTCTTGAAGTCTTGAGGCCTTGAAGATGCAGTCCTTGCAGATGCCATCATGGAGTTGTCATCATTGACGTAGATTCATCCTTCTTCACACCACTCCCGAGCACTCATACCAACCCCGTCTACTATAGCATAACATTTAAAACAAAAACGTCCCGGGCTTGGTAACAGGGAGATGGGTTTCCTACCTCATGCATACTACTCAACTACACGGATTCAATATCACTACTGGAGAGATTGTTGCAAAGATGCCACTAAATGCAATAAAAACATAGGTATGAAACTATGGTCAAAGTGAACTTGCCTGGTAGGTCGATGAAGATTATAACGCTCTCAGAATAATGACTCGGTAGAACTATTCGTCACTCCGTTGAAAATCTATTAAGTCAAACATAGCATTCATATAAGCAAGCATCCTAGCAAACAATTCTAGCACTCAAAATAACAATTAAAACAACAAATGAAACTCAATAATAAAACCCAGTTGCAATTCAAAGAAACTTCAAATAAAACTACAAAGAAAAACTACTAAGGAAAGTCTAAGACTCTGCTACGAACATCTAATATAGTTTTGCACTAAGTAAAACTTAACATCAACAAAAACTCTAAACTAATAAATTAATAGAAAAAATGCAAAACAACTAATTTAACAGAAAGTATTTTTCATAAAATTTTATTTGCAAAAAGAAACAAATAAAAGGCTTTTATAAAACTCTAACTATGACCTCTACAAGTTTTCATACAAAACTAAAGAAAATAAATTTTTAAAATAAGAATAAAAATGCCTACTGTTCAATAACAGAAACAAAACTATTTTTTAAGTGACAAAAAGAAATAAACTGAAAACAATTAAAACTATAAAGAAAAGAATAAAACAAAACTAGAACTAAAACAGTACTGTTTTGCCTGAAACCCTAATTTAAAATAAACTAAAAATAAATCACTATACTCTACTGGATAGGCGAAAGTCCTAGTGACCGGGAGCAAAAAGAATCAACTTAAAATATACTTTCAAACTCAAGTTATGGCCAAAATAGTGTTTGAAGATAATTCATGCAAATTCAAACTAAAACTACTCAAAATTGAAATCCAAGTGCACTAACAGAAGCTTCAAGAAATTTTGAATCTAACGCAAAAAGAATCACTCAATTTGGATCTAAAACATAAAAGATATTGAATATCTAAGATTGAAACTTTTCTGTTTTTAAAAACAGAAACGAAAATAACCACACACAAAAAGTCGGGCGCTAGCTACGTGGCCTACTGCTATTGGGCCAAAGTGGTGTGCGATCCGTAACTAAACTATGCTTGGGCGATACTTAACAGAACCGTGCATGCGCATTTAGTAAAAAGAAATCGACGGTCTACTTAAACAAAACCTAACCATTCACCGCGATCTAATCTACGCCGCAAAATGAAAATCGGATGGATGGGAGGGTCGTCAGAGCTTACAGTGGTGGTGGTCGCCGGTGATGCGGCTCGGAAGTCGGCCGCGGCGACGCTCCGGTCGTCGGAGAGCTCCGGCGAGGACGTGGGCGGACGCGGCGTTCGACGATGAGTCCAGCGGTGGTCGAGGTGGTGGCGTAGGTGGACGGAGGAGGTCGGCGGCGAGGTCAAGGCGGCGTTGGCGTTCGGGCATCGGTGGTGGCGGCGCTCTGGTAGTCCTAGAGCTCCGGTGAGTGCACCAGGCGATGCGGTAGTAGAAGGCAGGGCGTTCGATGGTGGCGGGAGGAGTCTAGGAGGTCAGAGACGAGCAGGGCAAATGCAATGGCGCCGCGGCGGCGCTCGGCTCCGGCGAGCAATTGAGAAGGAGGCGGGGGTTCTCAGAGGGGGCTTTGGGGCAGAATCTGTCGAGGGGAAGGAGTATATATAGGGTGAAGAGACTTGGAGCGGGGGGCGGATCGAGAGATCGAATCCCGTGAAGATCGGGATTCCGGTGGCGTTCGGGAGAGGCTCTGGCGTGCGGAGGAAGAAGATCGCGGGCGAGGACGATCGAGCTGTGGGGCCCGACGGTCAGCGGCACAGGGGCGAGCGAGAGAGGAGCGGGCGGCGAGCCATAGCGCTTCGGCGCTCGCGCGACTGTGAGCCGAAAGGCCAGTGGGCCGGTGCGGCGAGGGAAGAGAGAGAGAGAGAGGAGCAGTGCTGGGCTTCGGCCTGGCACTGTTCGAAGTATTTAAAAAAACAGACAAGAAAATAAAAAGAAACAACAAATAATTAAAATGATATATAGGCATATTATATATCAACGTTTTCAGAAAAAGATTTTCTAAAACATGGACCTATTTTTCAGCGGCAAATAAATTGCACAATATTTTAAATAAAGCAAATAGTGCTACTGGTTCATTTAAAAACCAAATAAAAATATTTTAAAATACCAAAATGATTTCAAACTCATTTTTCTCCACTTTTCTACTGTAGGGAATCATTTTACTGTATTTTCCATATATTTATCTTTGGAGAAAAATAATTTGAATAAAAACCAAATAAATCCAAATTGAAAGTGGGTTTCAAAATAACTTCAAACAGACTTTCAATTTAATTCTTTGAAACTTCCAACTCTCTTTCTTAGCATTTGAAGGAGCCATTTTATCTTCTCTCATGAAATTCATTGAGTTGCATAAAGTTTCCTAATTTGAAATATTTCCAAATGGAATTCAAATCTTTTCAAAACCCTTTTCATTTATTTAAATGGAAGAAGTCATATCATCTTCACTCTAGGGTTTTGTGATGAAATGAATTTGAATTCATGGAGATCATAAATGTAAGGTGAAAGTTTGGGAAAGTCATTTCATTCCCTCTCGTTCAACTTTCAAAAAGTTTCAAATCTCACTCAATTTCACACAAGCAACCACACCACAATCAAACAAACAATCAAAACTATTTATTTAATATAACATTCCAAAATTTAGAATTTTAGGATGTTACATACATACATTCAAGAATTACATAAGCACCAAATAAAGAATGATGAACCAGGGTTCTATACTTGTACTATTGCAGATGGTAAAGAAAGAGGCGACATACATTCTGATTGCTGAACAAGGTGAAGCAGAATGGCCCTATTGTGCTCTCCTAGATGAAGAAATCACGCACGACTCTAGTCCAACCCCTTGTGATGGTCGGCCGCCAATCATGTAGTTTGAGAGGTAATCTTGAGTAAACTGCTTCAGGATCCACTACAAAGGAAAAAAGATTCAATCATTGTCATCTAACACAACTCATTACGGGCAGTAAAAAGAAGGCTACAGAGTTCTTACTTACCAGCCTGCAGTTCACTATTGTCTTGCATAAAGTGTAAACAAATAGTTAAATTGACATCTTTTGACCCATTTTAATAACAATCTTTATGAGTTTCCTCACTTGATGCTGGTTCATGAATATCTCATTGCTCCATACGCAGAAAGGGTCGAAGTGTGGATCTTTGGCAATGACATATGTACCTAAAAGCACCAAGTTAGTATTAGAAGCTAAACAACAATTGCAAAATGATGTAGCACAACACGCCCTCCATCCCATTATATAAGATTTTATTACATGTATATCTAGACATCATCATAACAGTAAGGTAACACTCTTCCTTATTGCTATGTAGTCTGGGATTGCATATTTAGTAATTTAGTACAATGCATGTTGCTATGTAGCCTCAGATATATTAAATATGGCCCTAGTTAACCTACTGATAAATGGGATACAGATATATTCAGTGAAATGTCCAATTCGACAATTAATCCCTTATCAGCCCCCAGGTTATAAGGTACCAGCTACCGATATCCTGAACAGTGAGTACATATAAGCAATGCGATGAAACTAACCTCGATGGAAAACATCACTCTTCTCAATATTGTCCTGTATGAGTACATATAAAGGCATGTTAAGTGAGGGAGTCCGGGACTAAGGGGTCCTCGGGCGTCCGGCCTGTTATCCATGGGCCGGACTGATGGGCTATGAAGACATGAAGACCCAAGATTGTACCCGTGTCTGGATTGGACTCTACTTGGCGTGGAAGGCAAGCTTGGCAACTGACTATGTAGATTCCCTTTGGTGTAACCGACTCCATGTAACCCTAGATCTCTCCGGTGCCTATATAAACCGGAGAGAGTAGTCCGGATAGAGATACACATTACCATAGTCATACAGGCTAGGCTTCTAGGGTTTAGCCATTACGATCTCGTGGTAGATCAACTCTTGTAACACTCATATTCATCAAGATCAATCAAGCAGGAAGTAGGGTATTACCTCCATAGAGAGGGCCCGAACCTGGGTAAACATCGTGTCCCCCGTCTCCTGTTACCATCGATCCTAGACGCACAGTTCGGGACCCCCTACCCGCGATCCGCCGGTTTTGACACCGACATTGGTGCTTTCATTGAGAGTTCCACTGTGCCGTCGACAAAAGGTTTGATGGCCCCTTCAATCATTGATAATGACGCTGTCCGAGGAGGAACCTTCCTCCCCGGACAGTTTTTGTGTTTGGCGGCTTCGTACTGCGGGCCAACTCGCTTGGCCATCTGGAGCAGATTGATAGCTACGCCCCTGGCCATCAGGTCAGATTTGGAAGCTTGAACTATGTCGCGGATATCCGTGGAGACCTAATCTTCGACGGATTTGAAACCGCGGCAACCGCTCCCCTTCGCCCCGATAAGCATGGCTTAAACCGCCATCGGGCCACATCCAGGAGATAGCTCCCGTAACAACTCTGGCCTTAGATCCGGAGCAGATCGAGTCGCCCGAAGATGGGAAGCTCAACCCCATCACGAAGGCTACTGACTCCATGGTGTTGGAGCCGCACACAGATTCTACTCCATACGATATCTGCATCAACGGAACCCCGGATTCGTCTCCGGCGACAAGTTCCGAACCCTGCGAGTCCACGGATACCGAACTCAATCGGTTATCGATCTTCAAGTTCAGCGCCGCAGACGTCTTCCAACACTCGCCCATGGGCGACGTGCTAAACTCACTAAAAAAACCTATCCCCGGCAGGTGACTCACCGCCGAACTATGTTCGGTTCGAACTTGCGGCGGATGATGGAGAATTTTGCTTCCCACCCGCCACCCACTTCATACCTACTGTCGAAGACCCAACCAACACGCTTGACCCCGGCTCCGAAGACATCGACGGTATAGACGACGATGAGGGGCAGGGCGAGAACTCACTACCCGCTAGACGCGAGATGGCCACTTCCTGGTATGATGTGTGTATGGTAAACACACCCAATGACGCTCTCGACGATGACAAGGAGGATCTAGTTGAGGATAAACCTCCTGGTACACAGTCCGAACACCGGCGCCCCCGGCGCCGCTCTAAGTCACGTCGCTCAAGAGAAAACAATACTAGCACCGGAGAAGATAACACTACGGACAATGAAGACCCTGTTGAAGTAGGATCCGAACAGGAAAGCGGGCAAGACAGCCTTGATGAACAGGCCACATATGGAGACTTGGAGGATGGTAATTATCTCCCACTCTCCGAGGAAGAGGAGAGCCTCGGCAACGAGGATTTTATCATGCCTGAGCAACCTCTCGAGCAGGAGCGCTTTAAACGCCGGCTCATAGCCACTGCAAGGAGCCTAAAGAATAAGAAGCTGCAGCTTCAAGCGAGCCAAGATTTGCTCAATGATAGATGGACCAAAGTCTTGGCCGCCGAAGAGTACGGCATTAGCGGCCCAGAAAAAAGCCACCCCAAGTGTAGGTGGCCCCCTAATACGATGGCAAGGCATTGGAGCCCGTACCACCATCGAATAATGCGGTAGGCAGACCACAGTTCGGTCCGGATAAAGCGACAGCCCAAGCGGAGCACCATACCACCCCATCCGACCGTCAAAGCAAGAACAAAACAGCTCGGGGGAACACTCGCGACATCCAACAAGACCTGGAGGGTAGAACAGGACACACAAAATCGATATACAGGTCGCGGGGGCATGCCCCGACCGGTGATGATGCTCCCCTATTCGGACACAACAGACCCGACCATGTCCAGTCCGAAAACCGTAAGCGGAGTCCGCCGGAGGTGCTTCATAGTGTGGCCCAACATAGAGGAGCTGCACACCCTCTCTGCTTCACTGACAAGGTAAAGGAGCATGAATTTCCAGACGGGTTTAAACCCATCAACATCGAACCATATGATGGAACAACAGATCCCGCGCTATGGATTGAGGATTACCTCTTACATATTCACATGGCTCGCGGAGACAACCTTCATGCCATTAAATACCTACCTCTCAAGCTCAAAGGGCCAGCTCGGTACTGGCTAAACAGTTTGCCAGAAAATTCTATTGGCAACTGGGAAGATTTGGAAGACGCCTTTCGAGACAACTTCCAAGGAACATATGTCCGGCCACCAGATGCCGATGACTTGAGTCATATTGTCCAGGAGCCCGGCGAGTCATCCAGGGAGTTCTGGACTAGGTTCTTAGTCAAAAAGAACCAAATTGTCGACTGGCCGAACGCGGAAGCCATTGCGGCCTTCAAACATAGCGTCCGGGATGAAGGGCTAGCGCGTCACCTCAGTCAGGAAGGACCCAAATCCATGACAGCCCTTACCGCTCTAATGACTCGCTTTTGTGCGGGAGAAGACAACTGGCTCGCTCGTAAAAGCAACAACGCCAGCGACCCGGGCACTTCCAAAATCCGAGACGACAACTGCAAGCCACGACGAACCGAACACAACGGTCGAAATAATAATGAAAGATTACGCGACACAGCGGTCAACGCCGGATTTCACAATCCGAAACCCGGTCAACAGAAGAAGCCATTAAAGGCAAACCAGGATGGACCATCCACCCTTGACAGGGTATTGGACCGACCTTGTCATACCAATAGAAACTGTTGGGTCTTCAAGCAGGCAGGCAAGCTTAACGCCGAGCACAAGGAGAGGAGGCCACCAGGCGATAAAGACGACGGAGCGGCTCGCCAGCCGAACACCAGGGGCCAGAAACTGTTTCCCTCTGAAGTTCGACCACTCCCGGAACGGAAATAGCAGTTCGGCTTCCGCCACCCACCTACTATACTGGCAAGATTTACACCACGCGTACATCACTACGCACTCAAGATACCATGGGCATCGGCGGAAGCACAAATACGGACAACTCTGCAAGCATTCCCGTAACTTTTTTTATCTGTTTCCCTTATTTTTCTTTATCATCTCTTAAAAACAGGTGACCAACAGGGCAGCATTTACAACGGACTCTATCGGAGTTCGGATCCGTACACCCACCTAAGGGGCTACTTCCATTAAGGATTCCCCTCCCCGAGGAAGGGCGGCGCAGACGTGCGACAGGAGGTCCAAAATAACTTTTTGTAGACTGCACTCTTTATTTCGAGCCTGTACTATGCCTTTTTTCCTCCGTTCTCAACCCCGAGTATGTCAACTAGCCGGGTTTGTGGTTTTCCTTTTTTATATACATGAATTTATCATTGGCATATTACTGCGCTCCCAGTAAACCTCATCCGAACTAATCTTTCATACTCTTTCAACAATGAGTGCGGCCTTAACGGCCGCTTTACAGATGCACCTCGGCATACCCTGCCAGGGGCTCGGTATGGGAACGAATGAGTTGCCAGCAAAAGTCCGAACAACTCTATAGTGTACTTCGGCGTCACAAGTTTGGCCTTATATGCATCAGCTCCGAATCATTGTCTTGGGTCAATAGTTGGGTTGCCCGGCTCTAGTGCTTGCTACCCTACGTTCCGCTCTATCGGCTAGGGTAGTAAAGGGAGAACTACTGCGATTGTGCCCTGGTCTAAACCGGATGAGCACCTCGGTAGAGAAAGCCGAAAACTGACTGTCATGATGCGGCGAGAGCTGGTCAACCACTTGACGACTTCTTGGAATCCTTAGCGATTCTCCGTGTCACACGAGGGATCTTTCTCAGATCAAATATGTAAGGCACCATACGCCGCATACATACTAGGGCCTATGTCATAGTCCCACCATAAAACTCCTATGGCTAAGTGAAAGTGTTAACGCCTTATAGTCCGATTGTCTGGTTCACCCCATTATCACCTCCTTCATGGACCAAGACGTTGGATAAAGAGTGATTAAATGTTTTTCTGAACACCCCCGTACTTCCTACGAGGGGGCTGGTGCCGACGACTGGAAAACTTTCAGATTATATTAAACGACCGCACAGGAGGAATTCAAGCTTTTGAGCAAAATATAAATAGATCAATTATAAAATTGTCTTTTACAATTCTAATACACCTCACTCGAACATTATGTTCTCCAAGCATTGACCCTCTATCAGGCGGGCGGCTTCCAGGACGTCTTAGAAATAATGCGTCGGCTCATTGCGGTCCTTGCCCTTGGGCGGGGTCTTCACCGCAACATTGACGGCCTTCATCTTCCCCCAGAACGTCTTGACTCGGGCAAAGGCCATCCGCACACCTTCAATGCACGCCGACCGCTTCACAGCGTCGATATGCGACACCGCATCAACAAGACGCCGCACCAGGCCAAAGTAGCTCTTTGGAACAGGCTCATTTGACCACAACCGGATTATGACGTTCTTCATGGCATCGCCGGATATCCTATGAAGCTCGGCCCATTGGGACATCTGTTCATTCAGCAATAGAGGGTGCTTTGATGCGCCAAATTGTGACCAGAAAAGCTTCTCCATTGCATACCCCTCTTGTGCTTGGTAAAATTGCGCCGCATCGGAAGAACTCTTCAGCAAGTCCAAAAATTCAGCCGGAGAACTCCAGGCCTGGTTCAGCTGAGCATAGTCCGGATCGCCAAACTTAGTCTGAAGCAAAAAGGGCTTACCGGATGCTATCTCCTTAGCCTGCCGAATCTCTTCACGAGCTGCCCTAGATTCAGACCGAGCTTCACTCGCCTCCCATACGGACTTATCAAGCTCAGCCATTTTGGCTTTATTCTCCTTCTCAAGGTATTCACAGCGGCTGGCATTATTTTTCAATTCAAGCGCCAGTGCGGATATTTTCTCCTCATTTTGGCGCCGAGCTGCTTGTTCGGCTCTTAGATCAGCCGATGCCTTCTCGGCAGCCGCATTACTACACCAGGCCTGGTCCTTGGCCCGGGCTAGCTCCGCCCAAAGAGCTTCAATGGCGGCCGCACCATCTGCACTCATGCACATTTCATATAAAACTCTTTTCGGCGTCAGGCCTGAATAACAAGAACATTGGTGTAAGGAATGCTCGAAATATATACCTTGCGAGTCGTGAACACTACAAAAAAAGACACATCCGTGACATTTTGGGTCGAACGAATTTTTTTTCTGTCATACATATGACACTTCTATGACGATAATTGTGACAAAACCTGGTATCACCATAGATGTGGTGGGCTCCTACTTCTATGACAAAAAATCATGAAAGAAAATGGGCTTTTCGTCCTGGGCGGGCCGGAGACGCAGCTGCATGACATTCTTTGGGCCATCCATGACGGGACAAACCATGGTAGAAGCGAGGGGGAGGAAAATTTTGGGGAGTTCCCGGTTATGGTGGGAGGTCGGGGGCCGAGCGATGCGCGTTTCTCTCGTACACGTACGCGCGTGCGTGCGAGGCGTTGGCTCTAACTGAACCCGAGCGAGGCGTTGGGCTCTAACTGAACCCGAGCGATTGCACTACAGGCTACGCGTTACTGAACCCGAGCGATCGATCGATGGCTGTTAACTGAACCCGATCGAGCAATTCCTTCGCTACTGCTGCTAACTGAAGCCGATCGATTGGATGAACAGTGAGCGTTGCGGGGGGGGGGTGGATGAACAGTGAGCGGTGGCGTTGCCTCTAGATGAACAGGACCCCGTGGTGTGGAGGGCGGGATGAACAGTAGACGGTGGAGGGTGCCCGTGGAGGGGTGGTTGAACAGGACCCCGTGGTGTGGAGGGCTGGATGAACAGTAGACGGTGGAGGGGTGCCCGTGGAGGGGTGGTTGAACAGTAGCCCGTGGAGTAGCGCGCGGTGGAGGCTAGATGAACAGGAGCCCGTGGAGGCTGGAGGAGGTCGACGGTAGCCCGTGGAGGCTGGAGGAGGTCGACGGTGGAGATGAACAGTATCCCGTGGAGTCCCGTTTTGCGGTACGCCACACCCCTCCCGATGAACAGGACCCCGT
>NC_057802.1:166895153-166903245 GCF_018294505.1 Triticum aestivum
GGTGGGTCCCAGCAGTAAGGGGGGCGAATAGTTTTTTTTTTGCCCGGACGCACTTCCTTGTGTGCGAAGGTGTAGCTGGTGGGTCCCAGCAGTCAGGGGGGCAAATCGTTTTTTTTTGCCCGGACGCACTTCCTTGCGTGCGAAGATGAAGCTAGTGGGTCCCAGCAGTCAGGGGGAAATGTTTTTTCCACGAAATACAGTGGCCCGTCCGGTGGGTCCCAGCTGTCGGGTGGAGGAATCATTATTTTCCGCGTAATAAGGAGGCACTTCCTTGCTGCGGCCGTGGACCCAGCTGTCAGCCTCTCCACGTACAGTCCACGTCCGATGGAAGTCGTTCCTTGACCACGTTGACCAGGCCATGCCGAGAGCACCACGGCGGTGGACGACGGCGAGGCCTAGGAAGGGGACGACGCGGAGCCGGGGAAGACGCGGTAGTGGAAGCCCGCGCGGAGAGGAGTACGAGGGTTCACTGGTTCGGCTGCGGTGTGAGGCTGCCCTCGCCGCAGGGCCCGGCCAGCGGTGGGAATAGTACGGGGCGGCGAGGCCTCCGCGACAACACAGCCAGCCACGGGAGGCAGGAGCATGCGGCACGACCGGCGCTGCTTTGGGCGGCTAGAGCAAGAAGACCAGAGGTTGAAGAAGCACTACGGCCGTTGGATGGACATCGTACGGTCACTGGAGCTAGAATCGTTCATATTGACTAAGTTGACAAAGCCCTCCGTCCCCGTCAACTTAGTTGGCCCACAAGTCATCCTCCCACTATGGTGGGTCCCAGCTAGCAGGGGGTATTCATTTTTTTGTGCGTAATAAGGAGGCACTTCCTTGCGTGTGAAGATATAGCTGGTGGGTCCGACATGTCAGTGGGGGGAACGTTTTTTCACGAAATACAGAGGCCCTTCCGGTGGGTCCCAGCTTTTAGGTGGAGGAATCATTATTTTGCGCGTATAGTCCACGGCCGATGGATGTCGTTCGTTGACCACGTTGACCAGGCCGCGCCGAGAGCACCATGGCGGTGGACGACGGCGAGGCCTAGGAAGGGAACGACACGGAGCCGGGGAAGACTCGTCAATGGTTGCCCACGCGATGGGGAGTACAATGGTTTACTGGTCCGGCTGCCATCGCCGGAAAATAACAGGAGGTGTGGGTGAGTAGAGGAATGGCCTTGCCAGCAATGAAGTAGGGTGGGGCGGTCCGGCTTGTGCTGCAGCACAGCCGGCCACGGGAGGCGGGAGCAGGCAGTCCCACCGGAGCTGGTTTGGGCGGCTGGAGCAAGAAGATCAGATATTGAAGAAGCAGCACGGCCGTTGGATTAACATCCAACGGTCACTGCTGCTAGAATCGTTTGTGGACTAAGTTGACAAAGCCAAAGTACACGTCAACCTAGTAGACCCACAAGTCAGCCTCCAAATCTGTCCCAAACAGCATACAGCCCAAAATTTCTAGCCAGATTCAAATTAATTTTAAATCTAAATATACCTTAATTTAAATTCAATGAAATTTTACCCGCACAAAAACAATGAAATTTAAAATATCAAAATCCAAAAGAAAACAGTATTTTGGAACTAATTGCCTGTTTGCTGTATTTTTTCATTTTACAGCCCATTTATTATTACTTATAGCCCATTTCTTATTACTTATAGCCCATTTTCTGGGCAAAATGCATCCCTCCTCGTCTTGAAAGATTTCCGGCCCAGCAGGGCGTAGAAAAGCAAGTAGGCCTACGTTGGTTATTCTGCAAAAAAACAAAATAGCTGGCTAGCCATTTTCAGAAAGGAAAAAAACAAACTGGGTTGGTCATGTGCTAAACATATGAAATAAAAGCTTGGGCTAGACGGGCCACGGGTCCCGCACAACCCATTTGATACCCTTCTCCGTCCCGAAAAAACAAAATTACTGCGCGCGCTGCTGGGTCCCTACTGTCATCCTCACCATGTACAGTCATCTCCTTATTCCTCTTGGTTGTTGACCATGTTGACAACACCGGAGGGCGGCGCCGCGGCGAGCGAACCAAAGCGGAGGACGATGGTGAGGCCTCGGACGGGAACGAACAGGAGCCGGGGAAGATCACAGCCAGCCGTGGGAGGCGGGAGCAGGCGGTCCCGCCGGCGCTGGTTTGGCTTTGGCGGCTCGAGGAAGAAGAGACTGAAGAAACGCGACAGACGTTGAATGTCAATCCAACGGTCAAGGTTGGCACAATCGTTTGTTGACTAAGCGGACACCAAGTAGCATACTTTTTTATATATAGGAAGAAAACTGCGAGGAAAATGCGTTCGTCTACCGTCCTCCTCACAGGGAACGTTCGCCACATAAGTGACTAGCACCCTTCGTTTTCAACCGAGAGGTCTTGGGTTCGAGTCCCAGGAACTCTCAATTTTGTCCTCCTTCCTTCCTCGCAAAAAAGGGAAAGAAAATCAAAGACTTGGGAAGGCGTACACAACAAGCTAGTGTACCAGTAAAGAGAAGTTGCCGAGTTTTAGAAAAAAGAAAGACGTGCTCCTGTAGCTGGTTCGAATCCAAACCTAGACTATGACTATATATGGTGCTATGCTACTCTGCAAGTAATGAAACTGACATATCCAACGTTCGCTTCTCCTCTTCTCTACTTACTCTGCCTAGCATCAGAAGCTCTGGCCGCAGCAACCATGTCCGCTGGCTGCTCGTCCACCTGCTCTTCAGCAGGCAACAACCAGATATGCGCCAAGTCGCCACCCGTACCATTGCCTGTGGGTCTCATCACACCCCCGCCGGCACGCGCACCGCAGCCGATTGCTCATCGCAACCCGCTGCCATTGGTGTGGTGCCACTGCTGCAAATCACGCAGAGTCATCCGTCGCGTCTCAACCACAATCCGCAACCCTGGCCGAGTCTTCTACAAATGCCCGAATCATGGGGTAATAATATGTTTAAGTGTTGTTCTGCTGCTTTCAGTTGCTGATTTTTTTAATTGTTTGGTTGATGATCTTCCAATTTGATTCGTGCAGAAAAGGGAAGATTCGTGTGATTTGTATTTCTGGGAAGTTGCTGATGCGGGGGAATGCAACTACGCTGATTATTTGGTTAGCCGAGGAATCCCAATACCAGCAGGTTGGGGTGTTGGACAAGTAATTGAAGGAACGGCAGAAGAGGAAGATGCAGAGCAGAAGGTTAAAGATGCAGTTCCTCTGATCATGGCCAAGCAACAACTGCTGAACGGCCTTGACAGCAATGAGGAGATGAAAGAGCTTGTGAAGATAATGGGCAAAATCAATGTGCTCTGTAGGATGATTGTCTCTTTATTTGCAGTGTATGTAGCACTCGTGATGTATTCAGTGGCTACGACATGAGCACTTTGCTGAAACTAGTAATGAATGAAACCTGTGTAGCAGGCTGGGCGTAGTGTTGTGAACATCTAATGATTTCTATTAACGGAAATCAGGGGGTATCCCCTTTTGCTCATATAAATAAATAAATAGCAGAGGCCCTGTCGGGTCAGCTTTGTTCTCATTCGAAGACGTCGAGCAAATTGCAGTCCAACAGCAAACTTTGTCATCAAATTCAAGTTTCACAGCCAAATATGAGTACAACTAAACAACAATGTCATCATGTTTTAGTTGTCATACAATCACCAAACACAAATCAGCATACATAACAAGTGATGTTCTCACAGCAAAATACTAAACAACATGTTCATCACGATTCAGTTGTCATAGCAAACACAATTTCACATAGTAGATAAAAAAACATCTTCTGACAGGCAAATACGACAAAAGTAATGTAATCATCATCCGCAGCAGCAGCGTCAACATCTTCGCCATGTGTATCAGTCTGAATCGTAATTCCCCATGGTGTCATCTTCTTCTTCGTCCTCAACGTCCTCGAACGTTGGCTTCTTCTTGATCAACTCTTGTATGTCCACAGCACGACAGGCAATCTTTTCGCCGGTGTCATTGACGTGATGGTTCTCAAAGATATTAGGAACATCTGTGTTATCTTGTACATCAGGAGTAGTGTAAGCATCATCTTGTTGTGCAACTTCATTAAACGAATTCCTCTGCTCAAACCTTTGCAATACTCTCCAGTCATCGCTACGTGCAAATGTGTCTTCCAAGAAAAATATATGTGTTGCTTGATTTGCCAAAATAAAAGGCTCGTTGGTCTGGTACGCCGCCTTGACATTGATGGATTTGAAATAATCATCAGCTCTGGGTTTTGCGATCCTGGAAAACAGGTTATACCAACGACAACACAACAGAACCACACACCGATGATCCTCGAAACTGGAGATATACTGCAACTGAACAATGTCTGTTATGTTAGCATACATTTCAGTTGTCTCTTTGTCATACGTATCCGTGCTCATGATGGCACTGTTTTGTGTCTTCCTGCCTTCGTCTCGTGCAAGGGTGTTGTAGCGCACATCTCCAACAACGCAAGATTCGTAATGTCTTACCCGAGTATCAGGACCCATTGCTAGTGAGTAAAGGGCATCATCAACTGCCTGCCGATCCTCCCGCATCTTCTTAACCTATGGTTAGAAAATAGACAAGCTGATCATCTTATGTACTCAATATATTAAAAAAACTGACAGTGCACTTCAAAAGCTTACATGGTTCTTGAACCATTTCGCAAATCCTGCCATAACCAGTTTGTCAGTGTTTCTTGGATTTTGCGGCAGTAACTCCTCTTTGTAGATGCTGCACAACATAGTGATCGCATCAAACATCTAAATATATAAGAATGTGCTGCAAGTTTAGTAGATTACGATGTATAAGCTGCAGTACTGCACTTACTTGATATAAGGTAGTATCTCAGGACAGTTATTCAACACATACCAAACCATTTTGTCCAAATCTTTAGGTTTGTCCTCTTGTCGACTCTTCCCTGTAACTCGAACAGAATAATCGAAAACATTGAGCCCGGGATTGTCTTCACCCACCTCTTTGCTAAGCTGATCAGCTGTTTCAATGTATTTTGAGCAGAATGTCAACGCTTCTGTAGCAATGTAGGCCTCTGCAATGGAACCCTCGGGTCTAGCTCTATTCCTAACATAGCCCTTGAAAGTGCCTAGTCGCCTTTCAATAGGGTACATCCAGCCATACTGTACTAGACCTCTAAGTAGCGCCTCATCAGGTAGATGAACAGCCAAATGCACCATCACATCAAAGAAGGCTTGAGGATATATCTTCTCAAGGTCACATAGGATAGTTGGTATCTTGTCTCTAAGACGCTCCAAAGCATCTATCCTGATATTCCTACTGCAGAGTTCCCTGAAGAATTGTCCCAACTCTGCAACTGCTCTGTATAAGTCAGGGCGGCCCAATCCTCTAAGGATAACAAGTAAAACCCTTTGAAGTAGGACATGGCAGTCATGAGTTTTCAACCCTTGTACCTTGTTTCCATCTGCACTGACTCTCCTTTCAGGGTTGGAAGCAAATCCATGTGGGAATCTCACACGTGACAGGACCTCGCAGAATTCTTTTCTTTTTACCTTGTCCAAGACGTACACAGCTGGTACCATATCCCGGGGTTTACCTTCATCTTGCACCTGCAAATCCTTTCTGATACCCAGGTGTGTCAAATCAATCCTAGATTTTAAGGTATCTTTCGTCTTGCCTTCAATATTAAGAAGTGTGCCGATAATGCTGTCACATATATTTTTCTCGATGTGCATCACATCAAGATTATGCCGCAGATCCAAATCTTTCCAATACTCCAAGTCCCACAAAGTGTACCTGCGGGTAAACAATAATCTCTCTTCTACCCTGCCACGCTTCCTTTTCCCGCTACCATTACCAGGATGGTTTCCTGGTGTAATATGCCTGACCTTCTCTAATTCCACTTGCAACTCATCGGCGGTGAGCCTCTTTGGCGCATCACGGTTTTCATGCTTTGCATTGAACACATGTCTTGGTATTTTCTAGGATGCGGCTTGTCCTTGGCAAGGAAACAGCGGTGTCCAATGTAACAGATCTTGCTAAGTATTGCGTATGACAGCGGATTCCTGTCGCAGCGAACACATGCATTGTAACCATGTGTCGTTCGCCCTGACATAGTTCCCAAAGCCGGATAATCATGGATGCACCAAATTATAACAGCACGCGGAAAGAAATCAGCTGGTGGGCTGCTATATAGGTCTCGAGTGAGAACACCCTTCCATAGCTGTTGAAGTTCCTCCACAAGAGGCTCCATGAACAAATCAAAATCCTTTCCAGGACTTTTTGGACCTGGGATGAGCAAGGCCATCATGTAGTTTGATTCTTTGGTGCAGACATTTGGAGGCATGTTGTAAGGGATAACAAGCACTGGCCACATGCTATATGTGGCGATCTGGTGGCCAAATGGGTTAAATCCATCTAAAGCTAAGCCAAGTCTAATGTTTCTTGGGTCAACAGCAAACTCTTTGTGTTTATCATTGAAGCTTTTCCACTCACTACCATGAGATGGATGGCTCATTACATTCTGATCTCTGTACTCCTGGTTCCTAGAATGTCACAGTACATCCTCTCTTGTTTCAGCATCATGAAACAACCTCTGCAATCTTGGTGTAATTGGAAAATGTCTCAGAACATTATGAGGAATCCTCTTCACAACATCGCCATCTTTCCATCTTGATGATTTGCATTTCGGGCATTCACTTAAGTTGGCATAATCCTTCCGGAATAGAACACAATTATTCTTACAAACATGGATCATATCATATCCAATTCCAACAGACCGAAGGAAATTCTTCATTTTACTGTAGGTGTGTGGCAGCTCGGACGCATCTGGGAAAGATTTGCGGAAAGCAGCCAACATCACATCGAATGATTTGTTGGTCATCTGCTCAGATGTCTTCACCTAAAGAAAGGTGACCATAGCTGAGAATACTGACAGCTTATTTCCTGGGGTGACAACAACGTTGCATTGTTCCAACATGCGGGCCCACCGTTTTTCTTCTGCAGGTGAAAGTTCACGGAATGCATGAGCATTTCGTAGCATTGTTCCAATGTTGGTCAAACTCACTGGCTCCGCCACCACCACCACCTCCTCCTCTTCCACCTGAGCATCAGGCAGATCAAGATGGTGATCTGCTGCTTCTACGTAGTCAATAACATTGACGTTCACAGCTTCACCATGATGAACCCACCTAGTATATGTGACCGACATCCCATACAAGTGTAGATGATTTTGCACAGTTGACTGGGGTCTTGTAACTGAATTCATACAACTGCTACACGGGCAGAGCACATCTGATTTCGGACCGCCGTACTCAGCTCTGATAAAGTTCATGAAGTTTTCAAACCCCTCGACATATGCAGTGGAGAATCTTCGAGCAGAAGTTATCCAAGTCCTGTCCATCTGTTAGACATACAAATTAGTTCTTCTACTAGATATTACAGGAAAAACATATATGCTTTTTTATGAACTCTAGAAAAAAAATACCTAGGTCGATGTCTAAAGCTATGGCAAGATATTTGGACGAGCAGATCTAAGTAACGAAATATATGTAAAGCTAATTCAGCAAACAGATTTGAGTGCCAAATTATGGCAGGCTGTTTCAGCAGTCAATGAGGCCAAGCACACAGCCATCGAACTATCGAAGGCCATCGCAGCAACAAAGATCGAGTATAAAACGGTGTAGAGCTATTTCACCTAACAGATTGGCTACTAGACCAAGGCAATCTACGTCACAATAAATATATGGCAGGATATTTTAGCAACTAATCGGCCTTGATATGCCATCTCAGCTAAGCAGATTGAGTGCAGAACAGGGCAAGGAAGCTTCTTAAGCAGAGCATATTGACAGTAAACTACTTCGGCAAACAGTGAGATTAACAGCATCTATCAGCTAACATTCAGCACTACACCGACATGAACGGGGCCTCAGTCTAGAATGCGCGTACCGTGGGAGAAGCTGACCGCCGTGCGTCTCCACACGGACGTCGCCAGCGGTGGCGGCGCTGACCGCCGTGCGCCTCCACAAGAACGTAGCCAGAGGTGGCGGCGCGGCTAGAGGACGGCAGTCTACGAGAGCATACTGTGGGAGCGAGAGGATCGCCGAACCGTGGCGCCGACGTATCGGTGTGGCGGGGAGGGCGGCTTTGGCGGAGCGAATGGAGTGGAGGGGGACAGA